>NC_081200.1:38025299-38155263 GCF_902713425.1 Acipenser ruthenus | reverse complement strand
TTTACTGATGCCTCCAGGGTGCTTTACACACACATGTGTTTTATACGTTTCATATAGTACTTACAAAGTGCAGTACACACCCCTCACAAATAGAAGAATGGCAGAGCGTATTAAATGATCCTTTCAAAAGGAGGCAAAGAAATGCAAAACAACCAGAGGGGTTAGGCACAAACATTTTCAAACAATAACAGCTGCTTATAAAAAATAAACCCTTGTTCCAGCCTAAACTAAGTATGAGGGCCTCAACATGAGGGAAGGCTAATTGTGGGAAATTGATGGGTTTGAACTGGAGGCCCACAGAACTAGTTAAACACCATTTAAATAGTGTTCCTTTTTCTCTCTCTCTCTCTCTCTCTCTCTCTCTCTCTCTCTCTCTCTCTCCTCTCTCTCTCTCTCTCTCTCTCTCTCTCTCTCTCTCTCTCTCTCTCTCTCTCTCTCTCTCTCTCTCTCTCTCTCTCTCTCTCTCTCTCTCTCTCTCTCTCTCTCTCTCTCTCTCTCTCTCTCTCTCTCTCTCTCTTCCCCCTAACAACATGGTTTGTAATCATAACTGCTCCAAACCTGCTACAGGACAACATTGTTGAAAAAGCGTAGGGAAACGCTATTTCCACTGGGGATCTCCATAACCCCCTTTATTATTTGCCTCTCATATTGCAAAAAAAAAAAAAAAAGTAATTTTTCTTGGCCATTTATGAAAGCTCATTAAAGACAGGAAAGAACAAACAAAGCTTCTCCTTTGAGGCTCCCATTCAAAGTCATTCCATAATTCTCTCTGTTTTAATAGTTGAGATAAATTAATTATTCCTTCATGAAAACAATATTATTCACATTATTCATTTTTGGGGGGTATGAGGGGCGGGACGGGAGAACAGAATGAAATTTAAATCTGTGAGGAATAAAAATGTCTTTGCTAAAGGGAAATTAGAAAATGCTGCAATCTGTGAGGATCACAGATAATTAAACTATTAATACCTGAAATATGAATGTGTTTAAACTGGATTTTCTTTTCAATAAACCCAGGAGGTGAAAAATAATAATGCGCTGTTTTTTTTTTTTTTGGTTGAATGCAGATTTGTAGTGGCAGTGCAGTTCTGATGGGGAAGAACTGCAGTCCCAAATACAAATGAGGACTGTACCATTGTTCAAAAACACATTGGCAAAAACATACATTCCAAATCTATTCTTTAAACTTTCATGTAAAAAACTGTTCTTCAAGAGTCTAGAGTAATAGTGTAAATAGTGTATTGCCAGTATTAGGAACATACTATAATGCTTGCAAATGTTTAGCAATAATGAAAAAACACAAAAGATTACTGTGAGGAACTAATGCTTTAAAACAGGAGATTTCTAAACAGGGCTCTGTCTCTAAGTTTACCAAGGAAGAGGCCAAAATCCCCACAGGCTTTAGTCGTATTAACAGACCCCTTTGTCTTCCTAAACAATACCAACCATACATTGAAGGACTGTATTATCTCTCACATCAAAGTGAGAAGTAAGCGTTTATCAATTATAAACAGCAGGCCCCAAAAGCCTGCTAACCAATCAGGAAAATCAGCCTTGACACAACCATTGCTAGGTGACCACTGGCACATGACAAAAAAAAAAAAAAAAAAAAAAAAAAAAGTAAAAATTGTCTCATGCTCTTGGGTAGTTTTTTCCATACTCAGTGCTGTTATTACTGTGCCACAAAACATGTTCATTTAATGTACTTGAATTACCCAGCCAGCTGCAGGAAAACTGAAATAAAAAGAAACAAAAGCAAAGTGTGCCCTTGTTTTCATTCATATCTAATAAAAAGTCTTGGCATCACGTCTAGTAAATAGTGTTTACCAAAAGTCTGTATTTACAGTAGTTATTTGAATGCAATCCCTAATTCGCCAGGCTAGTAATTACATTTCTGAATGCACTTGGTATAATATCCTTATAATCCAAGTCAGTGTTTAATTAGCAAATAACATTTATTACCACAAACCACAACAATCAGAAACAACAGGCAATAAAATGTACACAGTACAAGACCAAATACAACCATTCAAACAATATTGTTTGTGAGAGCAGTTTGTATTATTTATTTATTTAAATTTTTACGACGTAAAATATGTTCACCTATTTGAGATGGGGCCTGTGATTTACTATGAATCATTGTCAATGGTTTCTTATATATAGAAATGATAGGCAGTGTGTGATAAATCACCACCTCTTGCTATAAATTGTAAAAATCCAAACAGAAATTACCATGTTGCCACCAGGGTGTCATATCAGCCCTTCCCTGTAAAGACTTATAGTCAATAATTCACTGCTTGACTGGAGTGATAGGCTCACGGATATACTAATAACAGAAGAATTTACTGCAGGGGTCACATGAAGGAACACACAGATGGGTTTTCTAAATACCAGAGTGGAAAGCATTTTTAGATTGATCTCAATTTATTACAAAGCAGCGCATACCTTTGGGCAGATCACGAGAATGCATTACATCCTAGACAGGTTATCACCTATACATTTAACTATGTGGATGTACAAAAACAAACAAAAAAATTGAGAAAATTGAAGAAAATAAGTTTTAGCTTTCTCACATTCTATTTGAAGACAAGGGTAGCTGTAAATAAGAACATAAGAAAGGTTACAAACGAGAGGAGGCCATTCGGCCCATCTTGCTTGTTTCGTTGTTAGTAGCTTATTGATCCCAGAATCTCATCAAGCAGCTTCTTGAAGGATCCCAGGGTGTCAGCTTCAACAACATTACTGGGGAGTTGGTTCCAGACTCCCACAATTCTCTGTGTAAAAAAGTGCCTCCTATTTTCTGTTCTGAATGCCCCTTTATCTAATCTCCACTTGTGACCCGTGGTCCTTGTTTCTTTTTTCAGGTTGAAAAAGTCCCCTGGGTCGACATTGTCAATACCTTTTAGAATTCTGAATGCTTGAATCAGATCGCCGCGTAGTCTTCTTTGTTCAAGACTGAATAGATTCAATTCTTTTAGCCTTTCTGCATACGACATGCCTTTTAAACCCGGGATAATTCTGGTTGCTCTTCTTTGCACTCTTTCTAGAGCAGAAATATCCTTTTTGTAACGAGGTGACCAGAACTGAACACAATATTCTAGGTGAGGTCTTACTAATGCATTGTAAAGTTTTAACATTACTTCCATTGATTTAAATTCAACACTTCTCACAATATATCCGAGCATCTTGTTGGCCTTTTTTATAGCTTCCCCACATTGTCTAGATGCAGACATTTCTGAGTCAACATAAACTCCTAGATCTTTTTCATAGATTCTTTCTTCAATTTCAGTATCTCCCATATGGTATTTATAATGGGCATTTTTTTTGCCCGCATGCAATACTTTACACTTTTCTCTAGTTCTGAATGCTGTCTAGATCATTTTGAATGACCTTTGCTGCTGCAACGGTGTTTGCCACTCCTCCTATTTTTGTGTCGTTTGCAAATGTAACAAGTTTGCTTACTATACCAGAATCTAAGTCATTAATGTAGATTAGGAAGAGCAGAGGACCTAATACTGATCCCTGTGGTACTCCACTGGTTACCTCGCTCCATTTGAGGACTCTCCTCTAATCAGTACTTTCTGTTTTCAACATGTTAACCACTCCCTAATCCATGTGCATGCATTTCCTTGAATCCCTACTGCGTTCAGTTTGAGAATTAATGAGTTACATTTCTGTATGGCTTATTTTGTGTAATTGTTAGGATGCTCTCAATTGAAATCTGCATATTTGTGGAGATTTTGAATCACTCACAATGGAACGTACACTAATTTACAACGTGTTTGAGGTGTGATTGAATGTTTTAATGCAAGGAGTGGATGTGCTTGCTGTGAGGCTGTCCCCCAGGACCTTTGTATAAACGAGATATGTAGATATCCTGGGGTGTCATTTTTGTTTTAAAAAGGTCAGGTTTGTAAATACAAACAACATACATTAAGCTTTCTGATTTGAATGCTTACTCATGTAGGCCTACTGATACTGCATATACAATAGAGTAATACCAAGCCTGAAGTACATTAACACCTTCTCTAGCAACTCAATGGCTGACAGCTTTTAGAAAATGGTTAAACACTGAAAAGTTTAAAGTTGTAAGTTATTGATACAAAACGTATACTTTTTACAGGGTGTATATTGTATATTTTTTCAATAATAATAATAATAATAATAATAATAATAATAATAATAATAATAATAATAATAATAGGTGTGGAATGTTCATGAGTCAGATGTATCAAGGTCTCATTTTTTTGTGACAGGAAAATAAAACTGTTTATGTTACAAAACCTAGCAACAGGCAACTGTGAAGGTTACTTTGCAAGGTCTAAAGGTCTGTCTTTATTAAGTTTCATTTGCTTGCACGAAAAAAAAAAGGCATAAAGACCTACACACCCTAACACCCACACACGACATTATATGTAATTGTAAATCGTATAATTCGTTTACCGCTAAATTATAAAAAAAAGACCTCCCCTCCCCTCTCTAGAATATAATATGCAGCATCGTTTATGTGGTTTTGAGACACAGTTTCCATCATGCCTGATGCGTTTTTTCACACTCAATAAATCACTATTCCAATATTGGTAATCAATTATAATCCCACTGCTATAAAAAAGCGGCGCCCTTTTTATATTTCATTCAAACGTACGCGGATCAAGCAAACACAATATACAATTTAAAATAACATCTTTAAGGACTGGCATCTTTGGGATACCATGAGAATTAAATCTAATAACGTGCCTGTAAGCGGTCTGCGCGGATATCGACTAAACGGAAACAATACATTTTCTATGGAGCTTTAAATGGTTTATCCCTCTCTTACCACAACAGATGTTTATGCTAATAAGGAAAAACAAAACATGAATGAAAATAACATCATTTGTAACAATTTCTGTCATAATCAAGAAAAAATAGTTAACTTTCAAAAATGTTGCCAGATTTATTAAATATAGACTCGCGTATTAATATTGTAAAGTCTAATAATAATAATAATAATAATAATAATAATAATAATAATAATAATAATAATAATAATAATAAACACACGGCATGTCAACAGCATTATGTATCTCTTTAATAATTCTATTTTCATAGGATAAAACTGCAACACCATATATATGTGTGTGTGTGTGTGTGTGTGTGTGTGTGTATTGCATTTGAATTGAATTATATTAGTATGTGTTGCTAGTATCACATACACAATAATATATGTTGTACACTACGTGCACAAAAGAATATCTATCTGTGCAGGTAGCCTACTTATCCTATAGGCTACTCCAGTCACCAGAATCCTCCCAGCATAAGGATATATAAAAAGTGGCAATGCTCAATATGACCAGATGGTGGTGCTATTGTGAAGCAATTTAGAGCGTATCCAACTTTCATCATTCTACTGTAATTTCAAAATAATGTATATTAAGTGGCTGTGTCTGACATTAATTCAACAATGCAGGCAATGCAGAAGACAAGACACAAACCTACCTCAAGAGCCAGAACTTAAAAACAACAACAATTATATATATATATATATATATATATATATATATATATATATATATATATATATATATATATATATATATATATATATAAGAATACATTTCAGGTTGACACAAAGTTGCAAACAAAGACGAGAGCATGCGCTACATTGTATAATTAATTATGTGTTACACTGGTAACCGATTCTGGACATGTTATTTCAATTCTCATTACTCAGCAGTGCAAGTTGCATGAGCACGCTCTATATTAATTATTTGCAGACACTGTTCTGCAACATAATAGATTATATCTGTAAATGTATAAACATGAGCTCCACTACTAGTAGTCTATATAGTGCAGTTATCGGCTTGTGTATTTTTGTAGCATTGTTTGTAGCAACCTGTTTAGAATAATTATTGAAATAATGTAAACTAAAATGCATTGGCATTTAATAATAATAGAAAAAAAACCCCACCACACTAACAATAAACGTACATATTTGGTTTGGGTGTCCCAGGTACTCTTAACAATAGGTACTGGAGTGGTTGTATTTGTTTCACAAACCTAATGATAAGTTTGTCGTGTATGAAGAAGCTGAGTGCACAGCCGATAAAAAGCAAGCCTGGACAGTAATGAGCATCAATTTTCTTCCTCCTTTACTCGGTGTGCCAAGACATTGTCACATTCTTCTGATTGGGTGGTTTTATTATTCCGCCTGAATGGGCTGCGTGGCGATTGGCTGTTAATATATTTACGTCATTCTCTCAGAAGAGGTGTGCTTGGAATTTTCTTCCTGTCACAAACGCATGTAGAGCGGGTGAGAGCGAGAGAGCAGATTAAGCTGAAACAACACAAGATCGTGGAGCAATTGATTTTTTTTTCTTCTCCAAACGAGCTTCACGAGGAAATAAAAACAAGAACGACTTCGGTATTTGGAACGAAAGTATTGCGTATTGATAACGCATTTGTCAAGGACTTCCCTTGTTTGCTGATGAAATATAAAAAGAACGGAGCCAGTGGAAATACAATCTGAAAACTCCATTAGCCTGGCTGAACATTGCTATTGCCCAGTGAGAGAAATACACGAGAGGACTTGAACTCCGCGGTGCTTATAGCGCTGGGACCTCTGGAGATTGACATTTGTCTGTAAAACCAATACAGCCTCTGCTGGTACTCTGCTATTATTATTATTATTATTATTATTATTATTATTATTATTATTATTATTATTATTATTATACCAAGATAATTAGTTATATTCTTAAATCTTTTAAAGATCACCTTACATTTTCAACGCAGTCCTCACATCATTCAACCATTACGTTTCAACGAGGCAAAACAGGTAGGTCTCTTTTGTTAATGAGATGAAATCAACACTTTGAAGACGTTATACTAATCCAATAATCAAGTCAGTTGTGCATATTATATATATATATATAGAGAGAGAGAGAATGTGTGTGCTATTGCTTTTAAGATGTAAACAAATACAGTATACATTTGTACTCTGGCTTTAAATTCCGTATAGCATAGTGGACTCTATAGTGCCCACAAAGAGCCAAATAGACAAGATATTGGAGGAAATGTGGCTGTTTTTTTTTTTTTTTTTTTTTTTTAAATCAGGTACTGTACGTCCGTGGTCAATGCTGTGCCGCTTCACTCTCCAAAAAGGGACGACTTCGTCATGCATTTTTATTTAATAAACGCAAGTTGGTCTCTCTATCACACTCGACGTTGGAACGTTCTATATTCTGCTGTTTCGATTACATTCTTACTATCTATTAGTTGATCTCCATTTAAAAAAAAAAAAAAAAAAAAAATTAAAATGGGGACTATTTTGCCTCCAGCTGCCTGATCTGTTTTCTATTTCACTGACTCCATCTCAGCACGTAATTGCCTGGCCGTGTAATTACTAGAGAAAGCCCATTTTAAGTTAAAAGCCTTTTCTTTTTTTTCTTTCACTCCGAATGAAACTTGACGAGGGCCCGTTCTTAGTTGTCTAGGGACTCACTTTCTGGCCGGTCCTTTTAATTCATCTCTTTAGATTTAATCAGCACTGAGGTATTGCTGCTTGCCCTTAAGAGCCTCTGCTAATGGGGTTACTGACTGCTTTTCTCAGTGTAACGTTTCTTTTTTCCCTTTTGCCCTCTAATTACCTTTCAAGAAAGATTTGGGTAACCCGTGTTGAAGTCCGTCTGCAGAAAATTGAAAACGATTAAAAATTGAAAAAAAAATAAAAATAAATAAATCATCAGGAGATTGACATGCAGAGTGCCCATTAAAAATACCAGCTAGTGGGTTTGCAATTCTGAAGTATATTCTATACTTCTGGGGTCTTATAATGCACAATACAATTAAGTCCGTCATTTGCTTCTTAGGTACAATAATAAAGCCAGAATGTATGTGGCAGGGCATCGCTGACATTGAGATCGGAGGTTATTGGGTCTATTACTGAAAATATGATACCACATGTGAACTCATGACTGGATCAGATAACTTTAACGCAAAATGGACATTAAACAGCGCATGCTTTAAAACCCGTAAAGAATTGTAATATGTGTACACGTTATTAGATTTACAACTTGTGCTTTGGTATGTACAACTTTATGGCTTTTCAATTAGCAGCCATTCTTGTGTTCTTGCAATCTGCTTTTTGTAATAAGCTGCTCACCTTTTTTTTAAATTTTATTTTACTGAAGAATGAACATAAAGGAGCTCGAGGAATAGCAGGGTTCAAATAAAAAAAAATCAATTTAAAGGCAATTTCGGCTGACCAACAAAAGCCAATGCCTCTTTAATTGTTCCATCACCCAGAGTGTTATCAGTAAAACAGCATTAATCTTGGAGGGACCGGGAGGCAACAGCAGCATTTAGATGAGCGATCAAGGACAGATTAGAGAGGAAAAATTGGTCTAAATGTGTTTGTGTAACAGGTTAAACAAGCCTCTTAAAGCCATGGGAACCGAAAAGACTGTTGAGTGGTGAAAACATTATGTTGAAGCTACGCCATTTAAAGTTGTTTCCAGTTCCATAACAGGTTCAACAGCTTCCTGAAAACTATAAAGACACCAGAAAAAAAAAAGCTTTGCATTTGCCAGATGGTTATGAGGTGCCGTTTGCAGTCAGGTGATCTTACAATACAGTTGAGTGCTCTTTCATATTCATGTAACTGTTGGTTTTTTTTTTAGTTCTCTGAATACTTGCAGCTTTATGATTTACTAAGTAATACAACATGCCTCAGTTGGGCTGGCCAGCAAAACAACAAACCTAACCCTATGTTTGTAGAATAGTTTTGACTGGCTCTTAAGGGTGCTATTCAATGATCTTATTGTGCATTTTAAAACATGTTAAAAAAAAAAAAAAGGTACCACCTACCTGTTTATATAATTAATTAATTCAGGTTGGTGGCAACTCCAAAGTTATGATCAAGCATACAATATAGGGTTGATTGACAGCTTGCTTCTGGGGGAGATATTTCTGTGATGTCTGCACTACTGTAACAAGGCTGACTTCAGATAATACATGTTCCTTGTTCTTCTTGTACAGAGACCATGGTGAACCCAGGCAGCAGTTCCCAGCCTCCCCCAGTGGGTGCGGGGTCCCTCTCTTGGAAAAGGTGCGCAGGCTGCGGGGGCAAGATCGCAGACCGCTTTCTCCTCTACGCCATGGACAGCTACTGGCACAGCCGCTGTCTCAAATGCTCCTGCTGCCAGGCACAGCTGGGAGAGATTGGCACATCCTGCTACACCAAAAGCGGCATGATCCTTTGTAGAAACGACTACATCAGGTAAATGAAATAATAAAAAAAAAACTTTTTTTTTTTGTTCACGTCATACAGTAGCATGTTTTATTTGAGAATAAGATGCTATGCCTGTAACTTGAGGAGGCTGTAAACTGTAACCTTTCCCTTTGCTAAATGAAATACAAAATAACCTTTATGGAAATAACTAAAATGAATAACTCAAGCTGTAGTTTTATACCTCCTATGCTAGATCTACATATGCATCCAATCAAAGAAAACTGAACAGTCTAATATGGGATAGCTGGTGGTACGGTGAAGTATCCACTCGGTGCTGTAGATTTGTATCCTTTTAAAGTAAGGCTCATGGTCCATTGTAGATGAGAGGCACTCTTTATCCTTTAGTGATAATCTGTGATAGGAAGCAGCTGCAAAGTCTTTGTGCATTGAACTACTTAAAGGGTCATTCCAGGGTCATATTTTTGAATATTTTTCAAAGTTTTGTATGAAGCCCACAGCAGTTGGTGTCTATGTATTTTCATGTACACCTCAAGAAAGGAGACTGAAGCAGCTGTGATAACTTGAGGGAGTGGGGGGTGTGTGTGTGTGTGTGTGTGTGTCGGAGGGGATGCTGGTTCCAGACCGTTTATCTTGCAGTTTAATTACCACATAATCTGATGTCAAAAAAGTGAAGAATGGCTTGTTGGCTTGTGAGTGCAAATTAGGTGCATTGAATTAAAAACTTTCAGAAGTCCTGGAACAGTTGCCACACACACACACACACGTGCACATACAAACAAAAAAGATTGAGATTGGAAAAATAAGCTACCACTGAGTTTATGGTCATAATGCCAGGGCAAGCTAACCTCCCAAACTCATTAGTGTAGCATTTTGCATTTTAGAAATGGGTTTTCTTTCTAGATACTGTATGCTTTTTATATCAGTCAGCGTTATCATTTAAATGCAAGTCCCTTATAGAGAAGGACAGAGCTTTTGGCATTACACCATTAGCAGGAAGGGAAAACCATTAAGAATGAGAAGATCTGCCGCCACAAAGACAGGGCAGAGGTGGAAGTTGCTTTCATTTTTTAATTTAAAACATTCAGCCATGGTTTTATATGTGTGAAGGGTGTGTAGGTTAATATTAATCCCTTCTGGCAAGTATTAGAAAGATAGTAAGGGTGAAATTGCTCTATTTTCAGAGCCGTATACGATTCAACCTCATTAGTATAAAACGATGAAGTAAGAGGGCGTTTAGTTTTTCCGATAATGCAACTTCATTCACTTGAGCGCAGCTTCAATCAACTAAATGGAGTCTGGAGTACACTAACTTTTAAAAAGAAGTGACATAACTCATTTCACTAAGTGTGGAAAAACTAAATTAACAATAATAAGACAAGCCCCCCCCCCCCCCCCCCCCCCAAAGAAAGAAAACACAAAAGTAATGTATATACTATATGATATATATATATCTCCATTAGAATGCCCTGTATTTCAGCATGCACTTAAGAAAGTGGCTTCAAAATATGTCCGTGCAAGCTTCATTTAGTCTGCATAGTGAAATAATGAATGCAGTAGAATGAAATGAAAATCAAATGTTTTTTTCTTAACTGTAATTTTAAAAAACACCACTCTATTGGAAAAACAAGAGATAATAATAATAATAATAATAATAATAATAATAATAATAATTATGACCTCTTTCCCCTTCCTAGTCTACTTAGGGGTACATTGAAATAATTAACATTTACATTCTGCTGGTTATGAAACGTATATGTCATCTGTATATTTTTAACCTTTTACCCATAGGATGCTAATGTTAAACATGGGGCCATACATTTTTGAAGTGGTATGCATTTTATATGCCATCAGCAGCAAGTGAAGCTGACATACAACCTGCAATCAGGGCACATTGTAGGGGTTGCACTTTTAAGAGGGCAAGTGCACCTCTCCAAGCAGATTAAGTCAGTGGGGCGCTTCATCAGTAATGGGTCGACAACCTAATTAGAATTTGGAGGAAAAGTGGATACACCTTTCCTCTTGTAATAAGAGTGCAGTTGGTGGGAGAATGAAACTTCAACAAGGTTCAGAGGCGAGATCTGAGCCCAGATAAAGCTGCCTGACAGTGAGTCCACACAATTAAAAGCTTTAATTAGTGGCTCCTCCATTTTCTTTTAGTCCTGATGGGTTTTATCTAATGAGATCTGGTCCCCAGCTCAGATCTATCCGAAATGAATGAAAGCTGCATCGCAAACAAAACATTTAATTAACAGAATTGGCTTTTTAGAGGGAGGGAGGGAGGGAGAGGATTATTACAGGGACCAGTCGTCTCCGTGTTTTAAAGACACAGTATCCTGGTTTTTAACTGATTATTAAATTGCCACTGTAGTGTAAATCACACAGCAGTGCCTTTTATTAATCAACAAATGGTGAGCGCTTATGTAAGGATTTTATTTCGGGAACGTCAAGGATAGCGAGTGTAATAAGAACCATTGCTTTGTTTTTATTAAATGGGGCAAGTGTGTGTTATTACTTTATCATTTCAAGAATAAACTGCTGCAGTTGGTGCTTATAACTTCAGTAATTTCGAGAGAGTCTGGCCTGTGTGTTTTTGTATAGCCTTTCACATTGTGTTATCAAAATAAAACCGCAAAGTTAAAGTCCTGTGATCCTGTATCACCTGTAGAAATCAACTGCGTAGGAAACCACGGCATTTCTATTAACCTCCCAGTGCCGTTTTAATAACTCGAAACACAAACCCATGCATAGAAACAGAACCTGAAACGTAACCAGTAAATATCACATCTGGAAAGTGCACTGGCATTTTATCACTGATTTTTTAGTTAAATTATAATCTCCTTGCAGACTGTAAGAGGCACCGAGCAAGGGAGTTAATTTTGCAAGTAATAATGAGCCGGCTGCAAGATTCAGGAAATGCGGTCCCTTTAATTGAATAGGCTAGGTAATTAAATGGCACTTTTCCAATGCAAAGTGCTAGGTAAATCTAATAGTTGGTTATTTAATATCACTTTGAAGCCTGCCTACTCAAGCACTATGACAGCACATGAGCATGTGAACTATTAGCTAGGAAAAACCAGGATCTCAAAAATTAATTAAATCGCATGCAATATAGGGGAAACGTTTATCTTGATTTGTCATAACAGAATTAATTCAAGGCCTCCAATTCACTTGGGGCCAGATCTGTTACTCTGAATTAACCAAGCGTAATTTGGCTGATTTTTCTTCTCTCTCTCTCTCTCCCGTTCTCTCTCCCTCGCTTTCTCTAATGCAGTACTTGCCATTATGCAAAGCCCCCCCTCTTAAGTATCAATATCTCCTAGTGCTTTTAAGGTGCTTTGGCTCCTGTTGTACAGAAGCATCTCTAATGGACTATTTTGCAGACATCATTAGTGTATTACTTTTATACTATATTTAATGCTGTTGTTAAACGTACAGCGTGCATATTTGTAACAAAATAATAACGTAGACGACAATTTGCAGAAGATTGTTGTAGAAGAAAAAAAAAATCTGTAATTTGCAGCCTGTGCAGAAATTATTGATATAATAAAGAAAAGTATATTTTACCTTGTCAAGAAAGCACTGCACACATACTGACATTGCCCACATGTGTTTTAAAGTTCAAAAGTTAGTGATTTTTATTTTTTAACCTTCAGAAACTTGTATGCCACCTTAAGATTCTTTTTGAGTTTGTTTTTTTTAACTCCCATTTAAGGAACCTCCCAGTGCTGGTGATTGATGATGTAGTCTAATATCTGAAATATAAACGACCTACAACCTAGAATGTAAAGATGAGAATCTGAAACCAATCCTGCCATCGCAATTAAAGAGTCCCCAGGCTTTAATTAGGCTGACCTGGGGTATCTCTTCCCCAATGCGAGAGTTCAAGGGAAAACCGCCAGTCTGAGGCTGATAGCAACTTAATTGATCACCTCAACCCTTTTAAGTCAAATACTCTCCCGGACAATCCCCTAATCAGATCTTGAAGCATACAGAAAGAAAAAGTAGGGAATAAATAAATATAAAACTGGAGTGAAGTGACCACTACTGACTGCAACATCATTCTTTTATGTAATTTTGCATCTACATTGGTAACGTGAATAACCTTTAAACTTGATCCCAGTAAAATTGTACACAGTAATCCGTATCCTTGTGTTGTAAGGTACGTGGCGTTTTAAAAACAAAATGCACAGCAAATAAGAGACCAAGCAAAAGAGAACGGTTACATCATTGATAATGCATTTCAATTTATTTAGGGTTTGCTTGTTTTCAAACATATTCCGAATATAACTAACCCGTGCACCTTTATATATCACTAAAGCCTGTGATGTTATTACTTTAGCCTCAGTCTTTTGGGGTAAAATTTTTGTTTTTAGTGTAAAAGAAGAGAGGAAAAAACCACTCCACGTACTAATAATACAGACCAAACAATTTATTGTGATTCTGTGTAACACAAAGGGTTAAGTCTGATCACAAAGATAAACTTCTGTACTTAATGTCTGGTGGTGCAAATCATGCGCAGTTAAGAAAGGGGCACGACAGTGAGCACACGTAATTGTCCTTTTTAGTAAGAGACAGTGCATTAACCTACATATTGTTCAGCAGATTTATAGGCTGTCCATTACACTGAAAGGCTTGGAAGGTTTTAACTGATTTTCTGCTGATATGTATTATAGCGTTCATGAATGTCCTTTTTGTTAAGTTTTTTTTTTTTTTTAAAGCTAGGCTAAGTGCTTCAGGGGTTAATCTGCAATATTCAATTGCCTAGCATTAAGATGAAACACACAAATGTATTTGGGTTAGATGTTTGAATGGTTTTAAAACGAGTGCTGAATCTTGTTGATGGTATCTTCCACCTTAAAAATAACCTACCCAGCGTTTCAATTTAAACCCGTTCCACCTGCAGGTTAGCTCCTAAAGCACAGCTTTCTCCTTTCAGTGGCTGTTCTAATTCTGCAACAACGTGTCAATGTGTCGTGGATCTCAAACTAATTAGTTTTGAAATGGAGTTTTGATTGAACTCTTCAAATCGATGCTGCAGCAAAATTTGTTTCTCGGGCTTCCTATTAAAAGCCATCTTAGGGGGGCAGTTTTACTACTCTCTCTGTCGTTGTGTCGATACATTTAATAACAACTTAGAGGCTATTTTCAATAAAGAGGCGACAGCAAATTAGTACTTTGAACATGACAAGCCTCCTCTGCAAGATCAGGACCTGAAAACTCAAGCCTATTTTAGAAGCACAAGCACCCAGCACATTTTTAAAGGTGTAACATATATTTATCGCAGGCTGAACCTGAATTATATTGTTGTTGAAAAAATGCAGTATTCAGAAGTGAATAGAATATTATTATTTTCTTTCTTGTTTAAGCAGAGTCAGGGTTAGCATGTTCATCATTACAGTGTCATTATAAAGTACTCCAGCACATTACAGGCCTACAGAAAGCACTGTATAATATGGATGCATCAATAAGAGACATTGCACCAGTTCTATTGTTTTTTTATTTCTCTAAATACAGGCTTTTCTTTTTGGTGCTGTATTTATAGTTGCAACTCCTTAATGGAGCGCTGAACCTTGCTAAATTATCATGCTTAGTTTGTAGCGCATAACATTGATTGCTTCTTTGCAATAGCTTTAAAAATAATCAGGGTGCGTTCTTGAAACAAATGTCTAGCTTTAAATGCGTGTGTATATTTAGCCCCCCCCCCCCGTTTCCATGTCAGATGTTGTGGTCTTATTTGATTGCATAGGAAAACTGCAGTGATAGAGCAAACACCCAGTGAGATATGATGACAAATGGGTCCAGATCCCAGTAAATTACTTTCTGCTCAAATCGAAATTTCATTCAGTTTGTTGCTAGCAGAGATGAAGTAATCTAAATTGTGGACTCAGAGGCAGATAGAGGGAAGCTGGAGCAAGCATTTCATTATCAAGAGGGAGAGAGAGAAGGTTAGGATGAAAGAGATGAGCAGAGGCAAATCTAAAGTGTTGACACCATGATTGAAAAGGTTAACCCATGCACATTATATATCAACCTGGATAGCGCAGTGTTTCTAATGGAAACTGTGCTTGGATGGAGGTTTTGCGGCGGTTCTAATAGCAAAAGCATGATGTCTCCTTAGATATACAATCAGAGCCTCTTAACTCTCTGATTACTTATGTTTCAGGTTATGATTAGGATGCAAAATGTATGTTAAAGGTAATACTTAAATTCGATGTTGGAGCCTGGGGACGTGCACTCTATGTATTTTCGTAAAATGCAATATTTTAAATTGGAGAGCTGCTTTTTGTTCTGTGCTATAATCGTACAAGACAACAATCAACTGTATTGTCTTTAAAGAAAAAAAAAAAAGTAATACAAATCCTGGACTGCAATAATGTTATTGCTTCATGCAAAGCTTTGGATTCAAATGATTTAGCAATGTACAGGTTTTGAACAAAATCATGGGAACGCCTTCAGTATGTAGAACACACTTTTTTGTAAATAGGCTGTCCATCACATGACTAATTATTATATATTTATTTATTGAACATGGCATTGCTGACATGTATCCTGCAAAATAAAAAGCTATTGCAAGTCAGATTCAGCCACAATGGGCCATGTGTCTAAAAGTAGGTTCTTGGTTGGCAGGTGCTTCTTTATGCAAGAATGCACAATTACTGATGTTCCACAAGGATAATAGGTTTAATAGGCTTCATTGGACATGTTCACCCCCAATTTCTCTGAATAAATTAGAGAAATGGTCGTGTGTCCCTCCAAAAGAAATGTAAGCAACTATCAGACTTGTCACGTTCTATCTGTGCCATCCTGGCATCCTGTTGTCACCCTACGCTCTACTGACCGTGTTTCTAATTTTTTGTGCAATCACATTACCCATGTCGTATAACAAACGACCCTCCCAAGTGAACGATTGTCATGCAGTATTTCACTCAATAATAAATTCAAGTTTTGTTTTAATTGTTATTTCAGATTATTTGGAAACAGTGGAGCCTGCAGTGCGTGTGGACAGTCTATTCCAGCAAGCGAGTTGGTTATGAGGGCGCAAGGCAATGTCTATCATCTCAAGGTAAACGTATGTTTTTTTTTTTTTTTTTTTTTTTTTAATTAGTTATTGATGATGAGATTGCATCAGTACACTATAACACCATAAACCTCGAGCTACAGGGGGAAAAAGTATCCACTGCAAGATTCTTCACTAGAGATCTTTTTATGCCAGTTGACATGTTAACTTATTACAGTGAGAAATGTAAACTGTAGAAGCTTATTTACAAGTGAATTGCTAATGCAGCATCAGACGTGCAGTCCTTTTGATAAAGCAGTGTTGAATGTGTCTTGACACACTGTAGTGTTCTGGGACCGGTTCTGATGTGTCTTTGTTTTCCTCTGGACAGTGTTTCACATGTTCTACCTGCCGGAATCGTCTGGTCCCGGGAGACAGGTTCCACTACATCAATGGCAGTTTGTTCTGCGAACACGACAGACCCACCGCTGTCATTAACAGCCACTTGAATTCGCTTCAGACTAACCCTCTACTGCCAGACCAAAAGGTACATTTGCATGCGTCATTACAGTGCCGGGGCCTCGGAAGCCAAAACAGTGTTGGGTGACGGCGGGGGTTAAATCCATTTTCACATTGTATCAAGAGTCTGCTGGAAGTTAGTCTCGGATGATCCTGTGCCTCTCCCAGGCTGGGACGATCTGCAGTGTAAAGAGATTTTTTTTTTTCTGAACTGACAGGTCTTATTTTTTTTTTTTGTCGTTGAGAATGCTTGTTATAAATATATGAGGGGATTGATCTATCTGGTAGAAGAATTGGAATTGTACCTCACAGTGCAATTCGAAATCAATTCTGTTTACCCTCATTTTAAAGAGAGTTTCTTAGTCCAGTGAAGGTCATTCTGTTGTTCATTCTTTATTAGGGAAATCATAAAAGTAATTTTAATCGAGCATTGCAAAAGTAAACCTAATGCCCAAATGCCATCTTCACTCCGTGCAAACCCAAGTATTTAGTGTTTTAATGGTGGATTATTTTATTTCTAGCTAGAAAGCTTATGAACTGCAGACACTACCTGTCTTAAATGGAACTAAAAATGTTACAACATACTTAGGTCTTAGCCAGGAAGACAAGTGCAATTTTGTAACTGCAGAAACTAATTTGTAACAATTACTGTCAACATTAAAATGAAAAAGACTGCAAATGCAAGCCTGGACCAGAAAGAGAGAACGTATGGAGTCCACGTAATTGTTTTCACATCATATTTCATACTGATTACGTATTGATGACATTGATTCATTTACTCTTTACAGCACCACTTGCATGGATATTAAATCTTATTGACCGAAGATTCATTTTAATTTCAGATTGGCGATAGATTTTTCCATCATTCCTGATTGCATATTTGACTTTTTCATCATTAACCGAGGCAATCGCACAGCACTGAGCTATTGCAATGAAACAAAACACGCACACATCACTTGGTAATTCTTTATAGATTTACAATAGGAACTTTATTAATGTCTGTTGGGGGCATCATACATAGTAGCGTTTAGCTCTAAATTGCATTACAGTTGTATAAACTAGGTGTGTCAGAATATAGGATTCAGAATCTCAATCTTCATTTCTTTTATCTTTTTTTTGTGTCAGTTAAGGATTATAGAAAATAACGATCTGAAAGTTGGAATAAATACAGTTTTGAATATTTGCAATTTTTACAACGCATTTCAGTCAATTACATGATCCTATTGTAAGCTTCAGTCTGTTGGGTTAGTGATGGCCCTTGTTCTGTATAATTACACACATTTCCAGTATTGGAGGAATGTAGAAAATGTTAACAGGTGTATAAAACACAATTAAAGTTTTAAATAAGACTTGACTGCCTTTCAGATCAGAATGACAGGAATTCCATTCTAGAATTCACTCATTAGACAGGTATTGGGTATAAGGGTGTGTATATAAACAGTATTTAACATTCAGTTTGAAAGCCTTTTCTTTATGATATCACATTTTTAAATGTGCCTGTTTTAAACCGGTGTCCCATTCTCTTTATAGTGTAGTGAATATGAAATATCTCATTGCTTATTTATATGGGAACATCTAATGTAGTGCAAACTGCTGAATAATTAATGTTAAAATGTAATCAAATATAGGGTGCAATGCTTTAATTATTGTTGGGATGGAATTGTTTAACATCAATTACTGTCATTTTTATCCTGAAAGCCTTCATATTTATCATTTATTATGCTGCCTAACATAATACAAATCAGTAGCTTTTGTGGGATACAATTAAGTAGCTTAATTCCTGATATAAAAAAGAGGTCCATGCAGCATTTGAGAATCAAATAACTTGTTTTAAGGAGTTGGCATCAGTCATCATCATTACTCATCCCAGTTCTATAAAGAAATGAATATCTGATTCAGTTACAGAGCTTCAACGGTTTTTAAACAAGCTTGTAAACCCAGCAAATGGGTAATAATATGATGGATCTATAGCAGAGAAATCCTACCTGTGTCTATGTGAAGGGTCTTATTCTTTCGTTGTTTATTATGTCACATTTCACAGTGGAGGACACATTTGACGCTCATTTATTGAGTAGGTTTCTCTGGCTGCTGCCTAATCTCTTTGTTCAGGACAGACAAATTACCTTTTTCACACTGAGCTCCAACTCTGGGGAATTAAACCACAGAGCCACAGTCACTTTAATTAGCCTGAAAGTGGGGGTTTGCAATTACTAATAGCCTTTGAGCTTTTAGTAATTTGAGGCAAGGATAAAAAAAAACCTATAGAATACGAAGGAAAAAAAGAATGTAAAAAAAAAACCCTGCATTTTTTCTTTGTGTTTAATGCTCAGGTAATGAGATCCAGTTTTTTTCTTTTTACTCGTATGCATGATGTGTCACTTATTGAGGGGTACAGTTACAGCATTTCCATAATAATGATTTTAACTTTTAAGGGACACATATTTAAATGATTACATCAATTATTGAAGAAGTTAGTGCCTAGAAAGAATTTAAAAACTTGCAAACGTCAAACCCACCCCTGCAGCATTTCTGATCCCATTGTTTATGTTGCATGGGGTTGACAGTTATCAAGCTTCCCTCACTGTGTTGTATAGAAATTTATTTCAATTACTGCGGCGAGGTAGTTTCAGTAGATCAGAGTTACTATGTAAGTAAACAAAAGGATAGTGCTGAATTTAATAACGTCTTCTGTCTCAGTTTAACCAGCTGGTCTTTTTTTAAATTATTTTTCCCAGGTCTGTTAAAAGGAATGGAGCCGTGCCAGCAAGCAGCAGGATGCGTGTCTTCATCTCAGACCTGGCCCGTCGTCGCCGGTGGGCCCCCACTCTGGTTCTGCAGCGAGTCACCTTTCCGGCCGGTGTCTTGGCCACCTCCAGCACCCCATGCCATTGTATTTCCCTTTTTTTACTCTTGACTGCCCTTCTCTCGAGTCTGTTCCTGCGTTTACGTGACTGAGGAGGAACATTAAGGACTCCGTGAACCTGGACTAATGGGAGACTGTGTACAGAAAATGAGAATTAAAAAAAAAAAAAAAAAAACCCAGGGGGGAAACTAAAAAAAAAAAAAAAAAAAAAAAAAAGACAAATGAAGCTAATTAAGAGCAGCTTTTCCAATCTGCATCGTTCCTCCGTTAACAATTAGCAGGGTGATGACCGCAGTTTATACCCTGTACTCTACCTTCTTTACAACCTTCTGTTTGCTCTTAGTATATCTTAAGTGTTGTAAAAGAAATGTCTTTAATTTTGAAAAAAAAAAATAGACTGTGGGATAAAGAGATCTGTGGCTTTTGTGGAAATCTATCATAAACACTTTTTTGGTGTAACTCTGTAAAATGCCATGTATGTATGCATGCAAGTGTTTTTATTGTCCCAATGTTGCTACCCCTTCTCCCCCAACCCCCAACCTATAAACACCCTCCACAGCGCAAATCTGAAGTTCATTGCAGATAAAATGTAGAGATTTTCACCAACCTATAAATGCTGAATGAAAAATAAATCTATTTGTGATATTTTCAGAGACCTTTGCTCTAGTATGGTGTATTTAAGTTATAAAAATTAAGAGAAAATTAAGCACAGTTTAATGTAAAACACCTCACAATTGCTGCATAATTGTTACATTATACAGTGTGCATTTCATTTGAGTGTTTGTAATTATAATTTTTTCTCTACAATTGCTTTTTTAGAAAGTGTGGTGCTTTGATTAACCCCCAAATATTTTATTTATTTATATTTTTTGCTTAAGCTATAAATTGATGGAGCTGTCAGGATTTTTTTTTTTTTTTAATTTAGTAGTTGCCAATTGTTTTTATCATTTTCTCCCCAATTTGGAATAGCCAATTATTTTTAGGCTTAGCTCACCGCTACCACCCCCTCGCTGACTCAGGACCTGCGAAGAAGAACACACGCTCAGCCGACCGCTTCTTTTACACACTGCAGGCCCACCATGCAGCCACCTCAGAGGTGCAGCGTCGGAGGACAACGCAGCTTACAGGCAAGCCCGCAGGTGCCTGGCCAGACCACGGGTTGCTGGTGCGCGGTGAGCCGAGGACACCCTGGCCGACCTAATCCCTCTTCTCCCTCCCTGGCACAACTGGCCAAGCGCCGCCTCCTGGGCGCTCCCGTCCACGGTCGGCAGTGGAATAGCCTGGGCTCGAACCGGTGACGTCCAGGCTATAGGGCACATCCTGCACTCCACACGGAGCGTCTTTACCAGATGCGCCACTCGGGAGCACCCCTGGAGCTGTCAGGATTTTAACAGATATTTGAATAACATAAAACCATGGTGCACGGTGATCATCAATCCTAATAATGGCCACATAATTGAAATAAGGAAACAAAGATTGCATTTTTATTTCCAATTAACATACGCTATTCATCTATCCAATGACCGTGTGTGAATGGATACAAAAATATCCTTTAAAGATTTAATTACGGAATCTAGGGTAATAATACATACATAATTGTTGTATTTGCAAAAAAATAGATAATGATTTTCATGGTAATTCACAGCACGCTATAATGACCAAGAAGGTAATGGTTATGCAGTACTTTTGTGTTCGTCAACTTACGATGTCGAATGCAGGCACGTTGCGGTGCAGTGTCACTTATAGCAATCTTTGAGCTGTTATCATTTTTTTGGGGGGGGTGGGGGTGGGGGTGGATTGGTAAACAAATTGCCTTTTATTTGGCAAAACGAGTCTGGTGGTCTTATTTGACGTCTCTGCCGAAAGTCGTTCACACAGCACAGTTTGGCATAATCTCTGCTCCAGAGTGGCCCAAGTCTGAATGGCAGGGTTGGTTTTTCAGGTCAGGATTGAGGTGAATTTTGTAAGGACGTTCACATACCCCTGGCAGTGGGTGCCCTTGACCCTCATCTTTCATGGGAAGTGCATTGCTGTCAGCACCACTTTTAGTGCTCATTCAATACACAATAGTTATTTTATTCATGTACTTAAAGTATGTTTCAATAAAATAGAAAATCTTCTCCATGTTTTATATGAGTCGTATATCTAAGCATGATTTTGCATTACTAGCACACAATTTAATATTGATATCATAAAGGTTAAGGCCATTACATGACACAACCCACACTCATAAATTTTTACACATTTTGTCAACATGAATTCATCATGAAAAGACATTTATTTTATTGTGACTCATTTATCATAAAGCATAAGTGCATGGAAATGCTTATGAATAACATCATATTTGAAGGCTTTACACAACCTCTGTGTGACAAACAATGAATTAGAAGTCCCAGCGTTCGTTACAATCTGGAAGATGAATACTGTGGAGTAGTAACGCACATAGACCTTTGTTTCGACCTACAAGAGACCAGGCTTTATTAAACTGTTTCTTTACACTGTGGTCTCAGTTGGTCAAAGACAGCTAGCCACTTTCATGGCCTGTGTACACCTCTAGCAATAAAGCTTACAGACTGGTACGCAGGACTAGTTAAGAATTTTGATTACCAGACCTTCCCAATTGACTTTGTCCTTAGACTCCTGTAATCCAGTGGTGCATATAAGAAAGCATTCATGAAACTTAATTTAAAAATGCTTCAATTTCACTAGCCTTTCCTCTGAGCCTAATAAGAGGCAGTCCTTTAAGTTTTATTGCAAAGTTTTTCAAACAACAAAGCAGATATTTTGCACAGCTTCCAAGTATATTCTTAAGTGTTTTTTTCAAGCACTGCTGTATCATTTATGTATGAATGTAAATTTTTGGGTCTGTTTGTTTACTTTACGTATACAACACAGAACAACAGCTGAAGCACAGTATACTTTGTGCTTTAAACATCACACATCACAATGGGCACAAACCCATTAAAGCACCACTCCCACTGATATTTTATTTGGCAATGTTAGAATTTGCAACTGCTTATGAATATGATCCTAATGAGCTATTTTTTTGTCATACATTCTCCTAAGCTTTAAAAGCATGTCTTTAGTTTCAGACCTATAAGATTACAAATGTCATTCATGTTAGCATAATCCACATGCAAGTGATGGGGTCCTTGCTTTGATGTGCTAAACTGGAGAAGCACTAATGTAGCTAAGAAACTACAATATAACATACTTAAATGGCATGTCTGCTTAAGGGGAAACAGTTTGTAAAACCTAGAACCATTTCAAACCACACAATAGGGGCTCAGTAATGGGGACACTGATATGGATGGGTAGTTAATAGGAACACTTACATTGCATTTTGTTTTCTGCTATGTAGTAAATACCCATGAAAGGTAATATAACAAGAAACTAGATGCTAAAAGGTCCTTGCACCTTTAAGGTTGTTAAAAGGCCTTTATGAGTTTTATTTTTTTAAATGCAACCCCCCCCCCCCAAAAAAAAATACAAAATGACAGAAAGATAAGCCATGTAAAATTACTTCTGCCTTTACAGCAACCTTGACAAAGGTTTGATTCCTCCAGAAGGTGATAACGAGTTCTCTATAGTGGAGTTCCTTTTAATCACTTAACATGATGAATTTCGCACGAAAACTGAAGGATTGAGAGCGTTGGAGGCTGACATCTGTTTGCTAGCAAGTCCCTTCATTTTTAATAGATAAGCACACAGCTTTAGTAACAGTGTTTTTCTTAAACCTTAATGAAATCAAAGTTAATATTTGTGCAGATGGAAAAAATCAGGGGGTGGGAGGTGAGGGGTGTTAGCACTTCCACATTTCTCTTACTATTTGATGATATTTGCAACCATTTTGAATAGTTCTGGGTCCTGTTTCTCCTACATCACTTTTCTCTTAATTTGCCTGTACCCGTCTGGAGTATGCTCGATTGCCAGGATTGAACATTCTTCCCTCCTTATTGTCACGCGACTTGAATAGAATGAGGAAGGCTTTTAGTGTGCATTCTTGGATACAGAAGAACCTGCCAATCGAGAGCCAACTACAAGCCTTCCAGCAAAGACTTTCAACTCTGCTGTCTTGCCCACCGTGACTGAAAATCCTTTCCAGGAGGCGTAGCACTTGTGCAAAGTATTAATCAGCCATTTCAGTGTCAGCCAGGTGTGTTTTATGATAAGCGCAAATGTTCTGTATTTTGTCCACACTCTGATAGGATGCAAACAGAATTTACCGTGTTAAATGAGTAACGTCAGTTTAGAAAGTCCAGATTAACTGTGAGAATAGACAGTTCAGTGAAATTCAGTTTCGACATGCTCCAATATTTGTAGCTTACCAACCACAGCTAACAAGCAGATCAGGAAAAACAAACAAACCAATAAAACTTTGTCCAGCTAGGCCTGTGTTTCCTTAAATTAAATCTGAAGGCTTGATTTAAACAGAGGCGACACTTGTCAGATCCCCCCTTCCACAGAAGTACCACTGTCACTAATGTTTTCAAAATGAACCAGCCTTAATGGTGTCCTTGTTCAGGGGCTTGTGCATAGAAAATGGATTGAGCTTCAATGAATGATGGCTTCCGTGTTAGTGGTGCTCAAGCACACTCCTGGCTTTTGGCTTTCAATTATTTACCAAGCCTCCAAATGTAAATTTTGGAACTATAATAGATTTTTTTTTTTTTAAATGGTAGTACAGATAAAGAATAGGCCCCAACCCCCATCACACACCACTACCAAACACACCAAACCAAAACACAATGAGAGCATTTATGAATGAAAATGTGTGGAAGGAACCCAGGTACAACCAAACACCAGGAGTCAGGAACTCTTTGCCTAAGCCTATTAACGTTGGCTGGTTTAAATCTTCTCAGAGCTAGTTAACCATTCTGCCTCAGTCAGTCCCATCTTAAGCCTGTTTATATTAGGGCCCCTTCCTTACTGTATACTGTAACTGGGCTGCTTCCATGAAGCATTGCAGCAAATACAGAACTGGAAGCAACTGACATTTAGACTACTATACCAAACGAAGAGGTGTGCAATAGGACAATAGGTTTTTGTTTTACTGTCCGCTAAACTGCCTACCTTCCACAAACGGTCTGCCTTTCTAGTGGCACAGTTTACATGTTATAATTACTAATCTTAGCACAGTTGTAGAGATATAGAACAGGATTGGTTCCTTGGTGATAATGCAGTGCTGCCATATCTGTTAACATTCTGTCAGCTGTTGCTGCTGCATTAGCATAGCGTAAGTGAATACTATCATAGTAAAGAGCCACTTAAAAGAAAATGTATATTTTCAACAGCATCTTTGCTATAATACCATGTTGCTCATCATAGTATTGGGTAACACAACATGGGACACACACAATATTGGGCTGGTAATTATCCACAGTCTTGCTTGCCCTAGAGTGTAATGTAATATAATCTGTCTCATTATCTGTAATATGAAGGCACATGTAAGTAGCTTTTTGTTAAGAGACTATTTTCCTGTCCTGTGACGTTATTGTTTTTTTTTTTTTGCTGGCAGCATTTTCAACCCCTCAGTGTAGGGGCTCATCAATACGCCACCCACCTCCCCTCATCCGGGCTGTGGTTATTTAAGGAGGGATTTGTTTTGTGTGGGTGTTGTTTTGGAGGAAAAGAGAGACTTTGCAAACCACAGGATTCCAGCTGGTCGATGTGCCGCACTGTCACAGATACCCACTTGAATAGCTTTACTGAGTAATAACTACACCTCCTGCACATTATATATATCCTGCTTCTAGAGATTTACAAAATAAAGGTATATTATACCTGTGAAGAGAGAACAACAGGGCTTGATATGAAAGGACAGGTCACCTGCAAGTATAGTGCTCTGTGCATGTACTCAGTTGGGGTTCCCATGGAAATATAGCAAATAGAAGACAAGAAAGGTCATTATGAATAGCAGATGTACTGTTTGATGTACTGAATTCAGTGAAATAACATTTAAAGGATTTTACATGCCTTTTTACTCTTCACATGAACTACGAAATGACCCAAAAATACAGTACATAGTGACCGATAGACG
Organism: Acipenser ruthenus; assembly: GCF_902713425.1. NCBI lineage: Eukaryota > Metazoa > Chordata > Actinopteri > Acipenseriformes > Acipenseridae > Acipenser > Acipenser ruthenus. The sequence goes on along the minus strand of NC_081200.1, from coordinate 38,129,612 downwards.
CTCAACAATGAAGTGAGGTTAAACTGTAAGAGACATGGCTGGGGCCACCAGAGCTCAGCTGTGTTTCAGTACGATGGGGTTCTAAGCAGTGGAGGGAGTATTTGGTCCTTCCTCTTGGAAGTCAGGTGATAGGTGTCGCTCCCACCTCTTCGTGAATGCCTACATGCCTAGTCCGGGGTCAAATACACCAAGATGGGCAATGGTAAAAGGAAGAGATGAACAGCTACGGCCAAATGTTTTGCATTACCCTATAGAATTAACACATTTTGCTTCATAAAGTCGAATGAAACCTACAAGTCAAATGAAACATGTTGGATTACATACCACTTTACATACATAGCACTAAGTGGAAAAATGTGACATTTCGAAATGTAACATGAAATACTGTAGTACTATTATGGCTTCCGGTAGACTTTTGTGAAATTATTATTATTATTATTTTTTTTTATTACATGATGTTAAATAAACAATCTAAATGGTTTTCATATAGTTTTTATTATAATTTTTTATTATGTCTCAATCCTAAAATGCTGGGTGATACAAAACTTTTGGCCAGAGCTGTACAGTATTTATCTGTGTCCCCCTTTCTCACATGGCCCAATTACAGTGCTACTGCCTGCTGTTTGATCCTTGAAGCTGAAAATACATCTCCCAGCTAGAATTTCTTAAATCTTTCTTATATCTTCACATACCTGGTTCAAGTTATGGCTTCTTAATTTTAAAACACAGTATAGGTATTGAGTGTTACAATCCTTTAGTGTGTTATGTGACACCCTGCGCCCCCAGCCATTTCCTTAGATCACAATAGGACACTATGAACAATGGGTATACATTCCTCCATAGAACAACTTTTCACTGTTTGTGCCCCATTTGCTGGACTCCTTAAAGTGTTTCAGATAATTTGTTTTCTTCGGTTCTCACACTCTTTATATATATATATATATATTGATATATACATATACTGTATATGTCCAGCAACAGTGAATGCATCCACTTTGGCTCTCCATTGCTCTTAGTGCAAGAGTATAAAAAGACTGACAGGCACTACACTACATCAGGCATTCTAAGATTCCCTGTTGTGTTGTGGAGTGGAGCTGATCATGAGAAAGGCAATTGAAATGTAAACTGGTGATAATGTGAATTTAAAAAATAAAGAAAGAAGGAAAATAACAACTGGGAAATCACTTTAAAGCACACGACTTGCATTTGCTGGAAGTTGGGCTATTTTGGTTTATTATTGGTGGTTAAATGTTTAGCTGAGTTAAAAGTTAAAACCAATTAACCAGAATGAATGATTTCCCCGTGGTCAGGTTTAACGAGCGAGTATGGAAGTAACAATTCGGTAGGGTTCTCTGCCAGTCCGGGCCAGCCAATGTAGGAGTTGGGCCCGGGACCAACAGCATTTCATAAAAGCCTTGCTGGCAGGACTCAAGTTTGTTTTGGACAAGTTTATCAACAGCTTAGGCTTGGCTTGGAAATGATTGCAAACCTGCTCTGATGCCATTTGCCAAGAACCTTTTGGTTTGTAAAAAAAAAATTCAAGCTAGACTTGGAAGTGTTGAGATCGGCCAAGCCTGAGGATGTGTGAGCCCAAGCCGAGGCACATCTATAATAGGGTGAGCAGCACATGGCTATAAAGGTCCCACTTTCACAGGAAATTACACTTCATATTTGAACAATACAGCTGTGGGCTATGCTGGTCCATGCCTTAATTGCACCTTAATCGATAACAGCAGCAATACAGCTGATGAGCAGTGCAGGCCTATTCAAGCCTAGCACTGGACTGGTGTACCAGCAAACCTGCCTTCACTGCTAGAAACCATAGAAAATGTCTTGTTTTAAATGAAATAATTCCATAAATTGTGCCTGTTATGCTCTTTGGCTAAAAAAAAACCTTTTAAAAAATCCTTAATGCTCAGTTAAAACAATGGTTATTTATCAGGAAAATTAAAACATTTTAGTCTCTAGTAGGAGCAGTCCAAACTTGACCATTTGATTCTTGGGTCAGAAACTGGACAGCAGTTTTGGTTTGTCTATATTAACCAGATTTTATACCTGCACATTATATTAAATGCATTCTTGGGATTAAGTTGAGGGTCTGTCATCTCATTGCACTTGAGATATAGGCGCAGCCAATTAGATTATAACCACTTTATGTTATACTGTAAGTTTAAGAGCTGTTATTAAAGCAGATTAGAGCGTGCTTGTTGAGTACTAGGTTTGGTGGCTGGAAATGAAGGTCAGCACGAGTAAGCATAGGCATTAACCACACAGGCATTAACAACATAGGCAGTTAGTGTAAAACAACAGCAAAATGAACAGAAAACCGAAAAGACATACAATTTCATTTATCTTATTAAACCCAGAAACTTCCCATCCCGAGGCATCAGGTGTAGGACGGATGCTCGCTCCACAGCATATTATTGTGTGGAATGCAAGTGAGTTCCTTTCAAATTAAGATATTTACTTTTGAATGAATACCAATTACATCCATGCATTATTTGAGAAGCCTACTTTGCCGGGCAAGTTTCTCTTTGTTCAATGCTGTTTTATGCAGTGTGATCACAGGGAGATTGCATTAGTAAACACAGCTAATGGTATAAGCGTGTATACCAAAAAAAAAAGAAAAAGGAAATATGAGAACTAAGCACTGAACACTAAATGCATTAAAAACCCTACTAATGCTTTTTTTACCCTTTTAGTCTGTCTTGATATTAAAAAAAACCTTTATAAAAGTAAAAAACTCATTACCTATTAATAAGCCTGTAAGATCTGTTTTTGAATGCTGATGTGCAGAGAGGACGTGTCTGAGTGAACCTATTTTATTGTTTTATATACTAATGATTTTTAAGTCTTTAAAGATCTCAACATTAAACAGCAGTAAATCATGAAGCTGCTGGCCTATCTCAATAAGTGTCTATCTTTGAGTAGTACTATCTCTGCAATTACATGTGAAGGAGAGCTGTTTAGGATCTCCTGCCCACCCCGTCTCACCACTAACCTTGCTCCCCCCTCCCCCATACACACACTCACCTTCTCCACAGAAACCTGCCAGGAGAGTTAATCGCAACTCAGATTCCAAACCTGACCCTGGACAGATTTCTTGATGGCATCCAGATGTTTTCTCATGCTTTGATGGTGGTAAATGTCATTAGGGAACGTTTAGTTATTCAATCACGCGTCACGGCTGGCAAAACAGACTTCAGAAACTTTGGATTTGCTGACTGGACAGGTATGACGGATGCTCCTCCAGCGATGTTACAGTGACTAAACCCCTAACACTGGAAACACAGGAGTGTCTTTTGTAAAGCGTCGATTTGGGGATAAGAAGACATACAGTAACATGTGGCAGCATCTTCATGTCCTGAGTTACCTTCAGTTTATGGAAATGCAAGCTCATTGAGATCTACACAGGCGTTTTACATTATCTCGAACTGAAGTACCTGATTAGAATTTTTTTTTAAATTAGTGTTATTCTTACAGTACATTTATTTATTAATTATTTACAGTACATACAATTCACATATCACAGTTGATTCCCTACTATAATAAGATTACTATAGGATTCATAGTTATAGTATAGGTTTCATATAACAAAAACATCCTAAATAGTTTACAATAGAGATCTTGTTATACAACATTCTTATTCTTCGGCTTTAGTGTCGACTGCCAATTAAATATAACCTGTGTGTTTGTTTGAGGAACAAGGAACTGAGGTTTTTTTAACTGTCAACTTATTATTAATTATGAAGTGCAGGAAGGGAGAAAAGATGGAAAGCCAGGTCAATTCTGGTTAATCAATGCTGGGGTAAATTCTTCTACAATAAAATGAACAGGTGCATGAAATAAATCCCCCTTCTGCTATGAAATAATTGGCTTACATCTGACCTCTATACAACTGTTCAAAGGGCTCTTTAGCTTTGAGAGGATGTGTTACATGAAACCTTCTAGTAATCCTAATGTAGTATCTATAGCATATTTATATTGTACCAATAGAGTCAGTCTGCCATATTAAAACCTTTAACCAACTTAAAGAATGCTATCAAAAGGTCTGATGATGAAGCCCCTCATAAAAGTTTACCATAGTAAAAGCATAGCAATGTATAATAAAGCATAGCAAAGCACTGGCAAAGCATAGGTAAGCATTTTTAAGAGATATATAAATATAAATACACAGTAACTACAGATGCCATGTAAAGATAATTTTCTAATTCCCAATAACTTGTTATATTTATTAAATATAATTTATTTTGCATACTGTATTAAAATGCACAGATGTTGTGAAAGACATAGGTTGGCATGTCGGTCCTTTAAAAGAATGGACCCATCAACTGTGTATCCTTCAGGATGTAGTTTGATAGTGTTTGTTCAAACAACTCACAATAGCAACCTTCACTTTTTTTTTTTTTTTCTTAAAACAAGGCCTTGGTGTTGAGATTGAGGGGGGAACAGCACTTGCTCTTGCAGTGTCAGCCTTGCAGTCTGATTAAACAATTCACTTCAGTTAAGGCTGCATGTAAGACTAAATTACTTTTTAATCAATAATGGTTACATTTGGTTTTAATCATGGTGGCCCAATCCAATCTAGAACTGTGTTTCTTTAACAGTAACATGCCTTAAACCCCCAATTAGGCAGGTAAAATTGCATGCCCCTGGCGAAAGGGGCCTCTTCAATAAAATTGCCATGTTAATCCAGAGTGACTGTTTTACTTGACCATTGCACATAATTAAATTTCCAGTCCAGGCAGTTCAGAATCAGAAGAGACCTTTTATATGCGTAGCTCACAGCTTCTTTTTCTTCCAAATTACAGTGAAAATGCTGAAAGTTTAATGTGTCCTAGTCGTTTCCACAGAACCATTAGTAGGTACGGAGGGCTTCCCTATGCTATAGTTAAAAAAGGAAAAGCTTGTGTTTATGGTGTATGACTGTATTGGCTTCCTATTAGTTTCTGTATCACTTTCAAAATTCTGTTGTCGACCTTTAAAGCACTTCAGGACCTACATACTTATTAGAATTGCTCCATCCATACCACCCAGGCCACCAGTTATGATAGACAGGTTCAGGGCTTCTGGTTTCACTAGAGTCTAGGTATGTCACGCTAAGAGGTTGCAGTATATATATATATATATATATATATATATATATATATACACATAAAGAGAGAGAGAGAGAGAGAGAGAGAGAGAGAGAGAGAGAGAGAGAGAGAGAGAGAGAGAGAGAGAGATTAGAGGTCGACACGGGTAGAAAATCCAGGACCAGGTACACGCCATAAAATATACCCGGGTACCATGATTTTTTTCGGGTAATGATTTAAAAAATAATTTTACTGTAGGGTCACAGGACTCCACAACCCTACACCAAAACCCCTCCTGATGTAATCTTGCAGGTACTATCTTCACTGCAAGCTAATAAGCAGCTATAATTATGAATTCTAAAAAAAGGAAGCATGAGAGCATCTTGATAACCATTGTGTCTGATTTCTTAGTGAGCTTGCAGCCATAGTGGCGGATCTCTGCCTGAGAGCAGAGTTTCCCATTGCAGGCCTATGGGCTTGACTACCCTATTGTCAGCTAATCTATTAAACTGGCTTCCACTGAGCTGTTGTTAGATGGGGTACGGCCCCATGTCTGTGTCTGCTTGGTTTGGATTCATAATGGCCAAAACAGGAATTGGTTCACGTGAGGTGACGAAGGAAGCAGTGGTTGTATTTGAAAAAAATTGTGCTTGTGAATTTTGTACACATGTCAGGGCCACATGCAGACACCATGAGCATCTCTGAGAAAGCACATACAGTGCCCTCATACATGAACACCCTTGCAATTCAGTCTCAGGCCTCTCTCAAGCAGAGACTAACAACTGTGCTGAATAATATTGCCAATGATGTGGTATTTTTGCCATGTGGACTAATGTCAACTGGGGGTTATAGGCTGAGACCGCTAAACAAAATTTCACATTTCAGAGATGAAAGGCATGAGAATTAATTAGCCTTAATTTACCAGCTACCTCCCTGCATGCACGTGCTGTGGAGTGTACTGATGGCGGTTGCACGAGCAAGGTGTATCATTATTGTCCGGTTAATTGCGCAGGAGTACAGTACAAAGATGACTAATGCTGCTGTAATACACAGGCTTTGGAAAATATTAATTGCATTTCAGATGACCTGTAAGGGCTGCCCTTACAAAATGATCTTCAGTGGAAATGCAGTGGCACTACAATGCAATGCAACAGTTTACATTCAGATATCAGGCACCCACTGTTGGAAGTTTAAATGCTGGTTAAATGAAATCGACAGGCATCTGAACAGAGCTTCACTCTGCTGGTGTCAGTTCCTTGCCATTATGACTGTGTGTGACGGATAATTGTGAGTCGGATATACAAGTATAGACTGTAAGTGACAGTAGTATAAAACAGAAGAAGATAAGGGAGACTGCAGCATTAAGAGTGGGAAAAATACATGACCAAATGTCATGACAGCCTTACCAATTGGGATAGAAAGGTCTGGCCAATGACATGGCAAACATTATTTATTTACTAAGCAAACTGACCACTTGATTAATTAAAAATGAAGCACTATGATAATACATGAATATATATATATATATATATATATATATATATATATATATATATATATATATATATATATATATATATATTACCAAAGTCTGAATACCACAATCTATTAACAAAAATCAAACCCAATGAACATAATGCCTCTATATTAGGTTATCTAATTTAGACTTGCATCTGTCAACTAGGCCGGTATCCAAAATGGCATTAAGCATGACTTTGAGTCTTTGTCATTTACAAGGGTTAGAACTACTGCTCAATCCATTAGATCCTATTAGGGCTTGGTTTTCAGCAATGAGGTCCATTTAAAGCAATGTCCAGGGCTTAAGTGACCAATACATGTACTGCCAGCGCTCCACACTGAGGCATTTTTCAACCCAGTGGGAAATGGTTATTTTTTTCCAGCACGCCTATTTTGTCACATATAGGTTTCTAGGTGCCACAAGGGACAAATTAAACTTGAAGGTTCCTAATGTAAGATTGAGTCTAAAACTGATTTGAGTCTCCGTCCATTGATGGAAAGAGAAAGGAACTCTTCTGAGGAGCTAGGTGGCTGAGTTCTTAAAAAGACAATGTGCACTGAGCCCAGTCTTGGGGGAAGTCTGTATTTTACGACTTTCGTATATGTCATCACAATTTTTTTAAAGCATAAAATAAATCAATACAATAACTAAAAATATGCTTAAGTTTTTTTTAAGTATGGTAAAGGGGTATAACATTCATACATTGAATGAATAAAGTAGGGTGTTGACAGATAAAAAAAAAGAGTAAAGAATCAATTTAAGATCAGTATCTATTTTACTGGAGCGAGTTTCCACTGTGATTTTTATTAAGTAAAAGAACGCCCGAATGCCCTAACCGCAACAGATCTTCCAGCATGCTAATATAAATTATTCTCCTCTTTAAAAGAGTTGTGTTAGTGACATTTCCTTTTTATCAAGGAATGCAATTAGGCTTCAGCCTTAATATCTCTAAGGCTGTCACATCCCTGAACTGCGCTGTTCTGCAAGCCAGCCACAATCAGAAATAACGCTGTCCCTTCAAGTTAATGAAAAAGAAGTACTTGGCCATAAACTTGTAGTCATCCTCTATCCAATCACATTGTCTTGAGTAATTAAAATGATTAGCTTAATTAGCTTAATTAACTAAATTTGACTACAGGACATGGCCATATGGCGAAGCAAAACAAAGATGGGAGCTAATTAAAGTTAAAATAATGCAGGTTTTAATTAACTCAACCCCTAGGCATCAACATTTTCAAATTTATCCAAGCTGATAATTAAAAAGTCCTCTTGCCCGAGCAACATTTCTTCTCCGAGCTAATTAAATCTGGAAATGAATTAGCAACATGAAGCTCCAAATATTAATTCCTGCTAGAAGATGACTTCACTTCCTAATGAAATTAATTAGCTGCACCGGACTTTCAATCAGATGTGAAAATGCTGTCCATGAACATAGACCTCATGTAATCTAGCACTGGGCTACGAGCCCTGGGGCAGGAATTTACAATTGTAATGAACACTCTTTAACTATGTGCCTCTCTTAATATACCAAATGAACATGTAGATATATTTATGCCACGGGCTTGCCAGTCTGTTTGTTTTGTTTTTTATCCTGTAGTTTCATATTCACAGCATTTATTTTGCAACATTTGCAAAAGGCCCAACAAAACTGCAGGTTATCTATTGGCAGGCTGTGATTTCTTATGGTTATCCATACATTCAGTTCACATAACTAGGCAATCAATCTTAATTTCTGTACTGTACAATTAAAAAGTTAATTAAACAGGGCAGCAGTCCGATGTTGTTACACGTCAGTTTATCTGCTCACTAAAGTTTAATGGGGCACATGTTTTGTAAAGCATACAGACATATTACCATGGTTACTAGAACTGTAGTAAGCAGTGACCTACTTATAAAGTAATAATAAAATGCAAAATAATCTACAATGCAATTTCTCCAGCACATACTACAGTAATGTTTTTAAAAGTATCTTTAAACAAAGGTAACCCTGTTGCAAAGATAAGACTGACCCTGGTGGTCATAGCTAAATCCGGATTTTAAAACTACTGAATTCTATGATGGTGTATGTACAGTAGGGTATACTAATGACATGTGTTACAAAACTTGATTGGGCTCAAATTAAAACTGTGATTTGAGAAGTAGCATATACATATACAGTAAGTGTTCCCATATTTTCCCACATTTTGTAATCAACACATTGTAGTGCACACCAAATATGCTCTGAATATGGCAGGGTTCCTAGAACAGTATGGCTCCTTCATTATCAAATTCTATTTCCCTGCCAAATGTGTATCTACTGTATGATTTATACATTTTTTTATTTCCTTTTCTTTTCTCGTATAAATCTGCCCTTTATTCTATAGCAGAAGAAGAAGAAGAAGAAGAAGAAGAAGAAGAAGAAGATGAAGAAGAAGAAGAAGAAGAAGAAGAAGAAGAAGAAGAAGAAGAAGAAGAAGAAGAAAGGGAATCTGTTAATGGTGTTCCTGTGGGTTCAGACTCAAAGTTTAGACTTCCGTAAGGTTTTGAGCATCTGGTTCAGTGTATGTAACACAAAAATACATTTGGCCTGGGTTGCATGTAAAACTAGAATCATGTAAAAACTAGAAGCAATGTTGGCACATACAGAGGGTCCTCATAATCATGTAAAAAATAAGTGAAAGATTATAGTCAAATGCATTCCAAAATGTATAGAGGAGGCTAGGCATGAATAATAAAATAAAAGTGTGTTGGCAGTCATCATGTTCACAGTGTAGTGACAGTTAAATGAAATGTCTAATGTTAATTATAGTAATACTGTACTTTATAGAACATTGATTCTATCCATGTAACACAGTTTAGATGCACACAAAAAGGAAGGGAATTCAGATCTTGGTTTTGACTTGAACAGTTATAGCAAAGGAAGATTGGATGCATCATAATTATTTAAAATGGGAAAATGCACTTTCAGAAGCTATGGACAGTTTATGCTATATGGTTATGGGCTATTGCATATGGAAATCCAATCCAAACAAAACTAACTCTCTGATTGCAGACCTGTGCGCCAACCAACGTTCCCTGTGTTTATTTAAAACTTTTACAGTTCTGTATACATCATCAGCAATGTTATGGCTGCAGATGTGTTTTATAAAATGAGCTCTGACCAACAACAGTTCAATAACAAGACCCATGAACTGTGCCACATTCCACTAAACAAGCCTGGGTAACACTTTACATTAAGCGTCTCTAATCTCTGTGTATTTACATAGTAGCTACCTAGTAAATACATGTGTACCTACACATAATTACAATGTTATTATGCATAGTTACAATGTATTTAATGTGTACAAATGTTTTGCACACTATAACCACCCTAACCCTAACCCTAAACATGACCCGAACCCCACTCACCCTAACCACACTAACCCCAACTCTATCCCTAACCCTAACCCTAACGCTAACCGTGACCCTAACCATGCTAACCCTTATCCTAACCCTACTAACCCCAACCACACTACCCCCAACTCTATCCCTAACCCTAACTCTTTTCGGAAACAATTGTGTACTTATCTATATCGCACAAAAAGATTTACACATTAAGCACATTGTAACTATGCATAATAACACTGTAATAATAACACACAAGTATTCTAATTCTCAAACGGCCTGCTGTGAGGTAAATGTTGGTATTGTGGTGACCAGTATATTGGACACAGTGCTCTTTCTCGAGTGCATTATACAACCTCCTTGGGTTTGTATTCTAACCTTTTGGCTGTATACTGCACCTATGCATTCTGCTTCCCTTTTTGATTGCTTCCCTGCACTGCCTGGTTGCTGACAGCAATGAGTCTATTACAACACCAAGGCCTGTTCCAATGCTATACCCCCCAGCATTTGTGCTGCGGTTTCTGTTATAGGAAATCATTGGTAGTCTAGCAGTAATATAGCAGTAATATAATTTCAATTATTGGCTAGGGCGAATTATAGATTTAGCAAATTGAACAATAAATGCATTTTTTTAATTTGTATAATTAAATCTACAAAAGAGTTTAAAATTGAATGGAATGAAAGTGCATTGAATTGTGATAATGAATGCAGAGGATAGTTTAACTGCAGATTATCTGTGAGTGGCCTGTTTACAGTTACTTGTTAAGCAGTGTTACAATATGTAGTTTCAATGCACATATTGACCATTGAATCAGAAGATCCAGACATAAGATTAATAACTTATCATCATCATATCTTTTGTTTGTATTTAAAACACTTTCATAATTCATATTCGTATTATTTCAGGGTGAATATTGTGGGCTGAGGGGAAACAGGCACATTTCAAATAGTATTCAGAATTATTCATGGTACCAGATGATATATATATATATATATATATATATATATATATATATATATATATATATATATCATCTGGCAATATCAAAAAAGCTTTAATATATAGAACAGAGTACTTAAAAGTAGAGAGGTGTTTTGGAGTGATGATACCAGAAGCTATCTCAGCTATGAGAACCTGCAATTGTGAGGAACAATTACAGAAAGCCTTTGGCAAATGTACCTGTTCTTCTGTTATGAACAATTTCAAACTGAACAATGTTCAAGCTGTTTTCATAATTTAATGAACGCTTGTAGTATAGATTGAAAGAAATAATTACTGGGGCTTTTGTTTTCTTTCCTCTGAAGTGCTGAACAAAATCCATCTAGAATTTCCATGCAAAAAAACAAAAAACAAACAAAAAAAAACACTAAACAAGCTTTCCATAAGGTATTTTATTAATTTGCATCCCTTCTGATCAGTTTTACAATTCATAAATTGAAAATGTGTGTGTGGTTGATGTTTGTGTTTTTTGCACAATTCTATTTCTCCTTGCTAAACTCTTCAAATTTACAAGTCATTGTTTGTTGTAATCAAAAAAGATTTATTTCTAAGCAAAAAGGGACAGACCATTGTAAGGGTTAAAATAATAACTAGCCATCCTGCCACTCTTGAAAAAAAACAGGGTTACACATCCCTCCTAATTACTATGTAAGCAGTAAAAAAAGGCTACACATAAAAGTCTGTCTAGAAGTAAAAGATAAGTTCTTATCTTAATGGAATGACTCCACTGGCTTAATTTGTCAGACTAGGCTAGTTGATAAAGGTTTCTGGTTCCCAGTGTTAATAGGCCCATCGGTCAAGTCATGGAATTGGCTGGCGATCTAGAGAGTATCATCCTGCAAACATTTTGTGACAAAGCCAATTTCATTTGTATTTTCATTGCTATGGTATTCCAACTAAGAGACGCTAATTAGCAGTTTATCAGCAACTAAACTATTACTGTGTAATCTCCTATTCCAAACTTGTGATAATATGAACATCCATTGAAAGTCCTCAAAATGTTTTTGGAACAGCTTGTAATATTAAGAGAACATATCCATGACCTCATTAAAGAGACATCTACCACTAGCAGACATGAAAACCATTAGCAACGTCTCTATAAAGCATAGAAATAAACATTTTACATGTTTTCTTTAAATGTTTAAATCATTTTAATTAATCAATTTTGTTTTAATTATGTAAACATTGACAATCAAACTTGGAAATTAAAATCTTATAATTATTATTTTTTTTTAAATACTTAAATGAAAAAGCATGCTTTTGTTGCAAACCACAGAGCATTTTAATTTAATTAGTTTTAGTTGGTCTTTGCAAGCATGATTTTTTTTTTGGTGCATTCTTGTACATAACTATGATGATTAGCTGTAAGCTTGTAATGGCAGTTAAAATGTTACTGTTTTCATTGCAAGTTTCATTTGATATAATGGAAATTAGTGGTGAAACAAATGCTACTTATCTCACTGTGAAAAGCACGCAATTAAAATGCACGTAAACAGCCAAAGTTATGATTCTTTACGAGCGATTTTAAAATACTACAAATACATTCATTACATACAGTTGCGACGTTTTGCACTTTCTAGTGCAATGTTATGCTTTTGTAATTAGTCTTGCATATTGTTGTTTTTTTTACTTTACTCATGTGGGATGCCTACTCATGTCTTTCATTTCACTAGCCTGTAAATCATAAGAAACATTAAATATTCTTCCTATAATGCCAGCTTGTTTTCTAAATGTTCAGTTATATCGGTAGCACTTTACATTCAGTGCCTCGAAATACTGTGTATTTACATAGTAGTTACTTAATAAATACATGTCTATTTACAAATAATTACAAATAATTACAATGCTATTATTCATAGTTACAATGCACTTAATGTGTAAATCTTTTTGCACAATATAATCCTAACCCTAATATAATCCTAACCCTAACTTTAAACCTAACCCTAACCCTTTTCTGAAACAGTCGTGCACAAAGATTTACACATGAAGTACATTGTAACTATGCATAATAACATTGTAATTATGTTTAAGTACACATGTTGTTACTAAGTAGCTGTATATACATAGTTATTAGAGACACTGAATGTAAAGTGTTACCTTTATTTCCCCAACAACAAAACAAACTAATATAAAGAACGAAAACCCCAGGAATGTAAAAACATTTCTTTGATGAAATTAAAAAAAAAATGTAAATGTAAGCAAATTACAAGATAGAGTAAGTCTCAATGGATTAATTTGAATTGTTCAATTAATTTTAAATTTTTAATTCATTATAGCATTAACTGCTTTGTTAATATATTCCTAAAGGAATTAAGCTGCTAGCAAATTCACCATGAAGAAAAAAGATCAATTTTTGTCTTTATTCGTTTAACGTTAAAGTGTTGCTGTCAGAATATGATCATTCATGCCAAGTGAAATTTGTCTAGCAAGAACATCATGTTATGTGAAGACATCTTGACTGAAAATCATTAAGAATTAAAAAAAAAATGATGTGGAGGAAATTGAGTCTGTTCTTTTCATAGACATTTGATTAATATGAAACGTACAACGGATAGAGCAGAAGGCCAACACACCACACCTCTGCTATGCTTCAGTACAATGAGACAATTAGATTTCGAATAGGGCCACATATAAAGAATAACGTCTTGCAATCACATAACCAAAGAATTACAAATCCATCTAAATAAGGATTGGGAAATAGCATTCCAGTGTTGTCAGTTATGGTAGGGCTTTGCACACAAGCCATTAAAAACAATGTATTACGAATATTATTATACATTTGATTTATTTTGGGTTGGCTGTGGTGCCACTCGCAGCTGTTCAAGGCCACATTTGTCCCTCATTTGGCTGCCTGGTATGTGTAACAATCGGATCGCGAACCGGCGACACTGCACACCTCAAACGAGCGTCTTAACCAAAATGCAAAAGAGTCTGCATTTGTGTTTAGAGATTTTAATCTCACCTCATCTCACCAACATAATCTGTAATGGCAGTGTATCGCACAATACTGTCCATTACACATGTGCCAAGGAAGTACATTAGGAAGCTTCAGACACTGGAGATTGGAGCACAACTGCCTTCCAGTGTGATGGTAAGACAGTTGCCTCCTAGATATCAGAAGAGTTCACTATTCTAACCCATTATAAACATTATTTTGCTAGACGCTTGGTTTACATTTTATTAAATCCATAAAAGAAATCAAGAAAGAAAGAGACAACAATCTCTCTATCTCGCTCTCTCTGGTATTTTAAGGAAGAGCCCCCAGATGATTGGATGTCGCTGTGGAAGAGAAATTCAAACGCACAACTCCCTCATATGCTGTTATTCTCAGGCTCATTAGAAGAAGGCACACTTATAGAAAACCATCAAACGCAAAATCGTGATTATAGGCCTGGGGTAGCATTCTGTGCCAACCAAAATAGCTTGGTGGGCAGAACATGCCAAGCTGAAGTTTGCGCAGTCTAACCCGAAGTCTGGCATAGGTACTCATTGGCAACCTGGCTGACTTTCAGGACAGGTAAATCCTAATTGGTTTGGAGAGAGAAATCACAACAAGGACCCGACATACGTGCTTTATCCCACAACTCCTGTTGAATTAGTCATGAGCTTTGACGGCAGTGGAAGCCAGTGGAAGCCTGTGTCGCGGTACACAGTGGCAAGACAGTAAAAATATATATGTAGTCCGACTATGCCACTTGGTGGTAGTGGGTACCAGGACCCAGTATACAACAATAAAACCGTCAGTTTGCACAGATTCATTTAATTTGCAACATAGGTAGGAGAATGGAGACCAACCCACCCAGAGACAGACAACACCAGCAATGTAATTAAAACAAGGTTTATTAATTATAAAAAATGGCAAAAACAGTTAAAACTTCAGCAAAACGGCCACCACCCACTAATTGGCTAGGGTGGGAAAGTATAAAAATAAAAAAGAGCGCCCACCACTGGGCTAGGGTGCAAAGTATCAAAATAACAAGAGGGAAATACAATTGATGATGCAGAGGCCCCGTCCACTAGACTCCAGCTGTGTAGCGTCAGCGCAATGATTGGGTCCAGCAGTCCCTGAGGCTCCTCCACTGCATCTATCAGGAAGGGGCAGAGAAACAACACCTTAGTAAAAAGTTTTAAAAACATTGCCAACTCTTCTTCCCTCTTTGCCAAATCAACACTAAAATGGCCGTCTAAAAATTTAAAATGCCTCGTTTAAAACCTGTGCTAAAATCCCAATAAAAGTGCCCGCTCTCTCTCTAGAGACACTAAAAACTGTTAAAATACTAATAAAACTGTCGGGATAAAACAAGCTAAACTAGCATAAAAACAAAGTGCAAAAATACAACTGGGAATAAAATGACTGTGCATGCACACGATGGACACTTCCCTTTATAAACCGCGGATTTCCTCTTTATTCAGAGGAAGTTCCAGTGCCTCTTGCGTCTCCAGCAAGTCCAAGTCCGGAAAAAGGATTTCCCACACTGCTTCCTCCTGCTCTCTGCTTCCAATCCGTACGTCATCCGTCTCACAGTTGCTTCTCTACTTCTCTTGTCGTCTGCTTTGCTGCTGATATAACACACATACTTATTTATAATGTGCACAAAATAATAACAGTGCTCAACTGGGGCTTTACAAGGAGGCCTAAGCTACACTGAAGCACGTGTCCTGAGGGAAAAACACTTTTAACTGGCACATTTCTTCAAATAAAGCTTCCACAGATGGGGCATAAGCCAAACATAACTTTTGTAATTGTTCAGTAATGTGTTTTTTGTTTGTTTGTTTGTTTTAGGCATGTTAAACACATTGCTTTTAGTTAGTATTTAGTAAGGGGTAACTAAAAGATTTAGTGTCGCACAAGACATTTTTCATGCATGTACTGTTTTAAACGTTTCTTCACAAGGGAGGACAAGCGGTTAAAATGGCTAAACTAGTGTGTACATGGAGTCAGTCCTATTGGAATTGATTCTTTTGGATCCAAAATCAAATGTGCAGCGTCTCCGTGGCAAACTCAGTCAGGTTCAATCAATGCTTCCAAATGTCTGCATGTGAATCCGATTAAAACACCAGCCCAATTCCAGCTTGAAACGGGCTTACATGCAGAATATAAAGCAGATTTTCAAATTGATTCCTCAAATAGTAAGGGGCAAGAACTCGTAACTGCTACCAGGGCTTCCCAATGGAACCAATACCTTTCTGCTGAACTCTTTGTTCACTCTGGCAATATCCCATGTACAAGTAATTTAATTTTCTAAAATATTTTAACAGGGTTTAATTCATGAGTTATTTAAAAAAAAATGTGTTTTTTTTCAGTTTTTTATTTATAAAATACAGTTGAGTGTTTTTTTTGTTTTGTTTTCCCAACTTGGCTCTTTTAATTATAGGTTAGAACATCCATCTTAATTCATAAAAACCTTTTTGAAATGTTAAAAGGGCACTAGGGATGAGCTTCTCAAAGCTTTTTACTCCAAATTGTGTTAGCACATTTTTTTTTTTTTTTTCTGAAAGGAAGAAACATCAATTACAATTCCTGAAAGGGTAAGAAACAACGTAAGACTACTTGTAAGACCTTAAATGAAACGTCTGAGTGTCTCTGGTTTGGTAACTCCATTTTTAATGTGTGGCTTGTTGTTTTCCCCAACCAGCTTGGGAGTGTCCTCCCCATTGGCGTAGTATACATAGCTTATATTAGCTTATATTATATTATTTTTAAACATCTTGTGAGCTCCCAAGCTTTCAGGACATCATCTTTAATCAGCATCTTCAAATCTTATCTTGGTGGACACTTATAGCGCTAAGCACCACGTAACAATGATTTACATTAGAAAAGGGCTGCACTGTTCAGTTACATCTCCCAGCAGTCTGTTACACCCAACAATGAAGGCCACGTAGGATTCACAAAGTGTCCACACACATTTCCATGTCAGAAAGGCTTGCCAGACTGTTACCATTATAATGATAACTTCATGCCGCACCAAACTCAAAAAAAGTTATATCAGAAAAAACGTTTTTTACTGTCTTTTTTTATTTTATTTTTTTTACAAGAAAAAATACAATGATACATTTTTCATGTTAAAGTTTATTTATAAATCAGTTAACATCAGTAATAATTATGAACAGCATATTGTGTGAAAATGAAGCTCTTTAATAGTAGAACTGTACTTTATGCAGTTTTACTAAATGTACTATTTATTTAAGTATATCCTAATGAGCAAACAGATACAGATGTCCTAATTTCAAGATACTCATTTTGTGTAGATTGGTAGGCTACACTGTGAACACGAACCACAGACTTGTCCATTGTTAAAGACACTTTACATTTTATATGCTAAAAATTGACTTCAAGTCTGAATAAAAGCATTGGATAACATTAAGTGTCTTTAATCACTGTGTAATGACATAGTAGTTACTTAGTAAATACATAATCACAATATTTGTATGCATAGTTACATTGAACATAATGTGTAAATCTTTTAGTACAATATAACCCTAACCCCCTTAACACAAACCCTCACCCTATCACTAACACTAGCCCCCCTAACACTAACCCTAACCCTATCCCCAACCCTCTAACACTAACCCTTTTTTGATACAATTGTGTACTTAATATATAGTTAGAAAAGATTTACACATTAAGTACATTGTAACAGTGCATAATAACATTGTAATTATATGTACGTACCTGCTATTTAAATATACAGTAATTAGAGACACAAAGTGTTACCAAGCATTTTTATCAAGTTATGACTCGATGGCTCTATGGGTTGCTCTTCATATTTAGGCTTAATGTTATGATTTCATATATCAGTTTACCATGGCCTTTTATCTGGAAACAGACCTTGAGAAATAATAAATCATAAATTCCTGGAGAAACCTCTTATGAACTGGTTTAATGTACACTTATGGGTTTAATTCACTTAATGTCTGAAGCTGTTAATTTCCTACCAATCTGTCATGCACTACCAAAAATCCGTAACCCTTTGCTAAGCTCTTCATGCAAAAACATGTTTACTACCCCTCTGGATAATGGTTTGGATGTCACCGTAGAATAAGGAGATGAAGGAGCACTGTATTTCCTCACTGAATCAATGGATAACTCACTTGCACTTAATTTAAAAAACACAATATTATTGGCTTCATTCTCCAAATTTCATTTGAATGCTTATTTTTGTTTATAAAATGCAAATCTCTGTGAACTGAGCCCTCTCAACCGCTAGATGAATGACAGATAACTGGAGACAGAGGTCAGAAACATTCATGACCGGTTGGTTCATCACAGTAACCTGCTAGTTCACACACTGACTGAAACATATTGGGTGATCCCACTTGGGCCTGAGTGCTTTATTATTTTATTTTGAGGATGCAGGGCTACCAAGCACAGTCCTTTCAGGTTTCTCCAGCACACTTGCCTGTGCAGTGTTTACCTCCAATCGATACAGAAGATTAATCTAAGACATGAACCTTGAGGACATGTTTGCAAACTCCTGACCATGAATAGCAGATGAATTACATTTTGAATTACCCCCAACAGCTCCTTCATGCCAAGCAATTCTGTTAACATTACATTCTGTAGCTCACCCTGTATGTCCCTCCCACTGGAGTACATACGAGCACATCCTAGGAGACATGCTGCATGGAGCGATTTTCAAAGCTGGGTATCTTATCTATTCCTAACAAAATAAGCTAGTTGTCATCTTGTGCACAAAACAAATAATGAATTGGTGTTTGTGCGCTATATTCATTGATCGTTTAGAATTTGGTGCTCTTTAATTTATCTGACAGTTATGTTTGTTTGCAACAGCCCACCTTAAACCCTGTATTACTCCCACCCCCGCGTCGGTCTCATGCAATTGTGCATGTTTTAATTGGTATTGATATCCCTGCTGAACTTGGACCGCCTGGTTTCAAGTGGTTACCTAGGTGGTTTATAAAAGATGTATAAAAAACTGACTGCAGTAAAACGCAGTGTAAGCTTTGGAAAGTGTAGCCTGGTAAAGTACAAGCAAGAATCGTGATTCACTGGGAACTATGTTAAAGCATGGTGGAGGAAAAAAGATGGTTAACCATGATAAACAACAGTGAATGTATAGTATAAACATAGGAAAAACTTGGCAAACTGCTAAATTAATGTCTAAATGTACCATGGTAAACTTTTATAAGGTAAACGTTATTGTACACAATATCATAATGACTTAAAAAGTACATTTGATTTGTTAAGTTTTTTTTTAAAGCAGGAATGACTTCACTTAAAACCTTCATACCTAACCAGTTCTAAATTCAAACTGATGCTGCCCACTGCTAGGAGTTTTAGACAGACATTTCTTGAACATTTGCCTTGCGTCGGAGCCCAGGCACGTAACCTTTAGAAAGCTATGTGTGCCAAAGTCTTTGCCGCCTCGTTGCCAGATCATGTCAGCTCCCCACTGAAGGTAAACCTCCCAAGTCGCCAGCCTGCGACTTTCTCCTGAAGCATTCTGTGCAGCCATTTGGAGTCCCAGATGTAGGAAATGAAATAATCCACGCTCACACAGTCATGAAAGTGCCCATCTGGCACATCAGAATATTAAGCCTTGAGATCACACAGGCGTGGGCTTTTGTTATGGCATTTCACAACAGATATACAGTGAGTTAGCCTTATGATCCTGCTGGAGATAATTCCAGCGACCTGAAAATGTACTGACGTGCGTTTATAGAAATCGCTTGCTGTAATAGGCAGGACAAATGCCTCATAATGGAACACATTTACAGTGAGACTTCCACCAGACATATTTAATAAAACCTTAACACAATTGAGGCTATCAGAATATAATTGTATATGCATGTCTTTCCTGCGTAATAATATTTGATATGAATGCCATTTATGGTCTAATAAAGAGCTTGTGTAAGAGGGGTAGAGTTTTATTAGGGGCTCTTCAGCAAGAATGAAACGCCAGGCATTTCATTCCTTCAGTTTGGAATGCCAGTTTTAATAAAATCACTGCTTCTACAAAGATATTTTGATATACGAGTCCAGCGTGCAACAGGGAATTCCAGCATTATTACATGAGGTGTATACTTTTAATGTTTTGATTACTATTACTGTCTTTATGAAATTCATACTCTGTACTCCCCTTTCAAACAAAGTCATTTTCCTGCTCCCCATGCACCCCCCCACACACCACCACTTTAGTAATCTCAGTTCACATACATTTGAATTAAAAAAAGAAATAAACACTGAAACTGACAGCACTGACAACATTACACCAGACGCACCCCTATCAGGGTGAAGAGAGTCCTTGTGCTACCATATACTATCCTATTATCTATACATCTCTGTTGGTAAATGTGAGTTAGTAAATGGAAAATGCAGAAATTAAAATTTAATGCCCCTAGAGGTCATTTCTAAAAAAGAAATTTCTGAAATTTAGCTTTTATGTCTTTTGAGATGTAGTCCCTGTGGTTGAAAAACGATGAGTGGCTTAGTATAACGGGCTGAGGCTGGGTGCATCTGTGTACGATTTCTCCTTCCTAAGTGTACACCTGACAGGGTTAAATGTAGGCTGGTTGAACGGGGTGTGGGGTTTTTTGAGATTTTGAGAATGTGATCTTTTTTTTCAAATGCCCTTTTTTGTATGTCAGCAATTAACGTCCTGGATTGCAAAAGGAAAACTAACAGAAGTTTCCTCCTCTCCACCCAAAAAATAAAAGATTAGATCTGTTCACGTTTGGGACTGACAAAGATATGTCCAACTGCAGTAAAGATCTGTTCCACTTTAATGAGTGAAGAAAATAGAGGCACTCGGATTGAAATCAGCATCCAAAGAGGAAAGTGAAGTTAAAACAGACTGCACTAACAGAAGTGTACTGGGTTTTAATGTTGGAATCGATCACGCCATTTCAGCACCATGCCTCCTGCCAACTGTGGAGGAAGTGGGAAATAGATTTTCCCATATTTATGTTTACCCTTTGCTGTATCTGGGGTCCATATGCTGTTTTTAAAATACCTGGGCAGATTTGAAAAAGCAAAAAAAAATATTTTCTTTTCACTAACATTGCTCAAACTTGGGTTCCAAAAAATGCCCCAATGAATCTAGCGGTGCTGGGCTAACTGTGTTAATGACAAATACTGTAAGCAATCCCTATTTACAGCTCGATGTTTGCCAAGGAAAACATATCATTGGAACTAACACAATTTTCAGAAGATGCTTTAAGGCACAGTGTTTTGTGCGCCTAACCCTTTCATCAGAATTCTAGAAATGTGAATCCCCTCAATGATTTATGATGGCTAGATTAAAAACCTTAATTTTGACTCACCCAATCTTCCATTTTGGCAGACTGAAAGCATTTTTTTTAAATAAAACAAATGTACCAACTAGAAATTGCTTGGCCTTCTGTTGTCAACATGAGGCTAAAATCTCTTCATTGTGATGACTCTTTTTTAATTTTTTTTTCATCACCAATATAATTTTGATAAGCCACAACTGGTATCTGTCCCAGTGACACACGGCCAAAACTGCCAGCAGGGAAGAAATCTGTCCAATCCAGAAGCTAAATGAGTCACTGAGTGTCAATCTGTTTTTTTCACTGCTGCTGGGGTTTCCTTAGGCCCTGGCCTGGGTGTGCTGGTTTGTGCTCACACACAGAGCTTGAGGCCCAAGCCCTCACTCGCCATGAGGACCTCCTGCTTTCTCTCCTCTCCTCCGCTCCCCACAGCTGTTGATGAGTTCTGACCGGCTGCTACTGGCCACAGAAGGCTGAAGCCTGCATCGCATCGCTCTACAGTCCGTGCCCGAACAGAGAATGAAGACATCTTGGCACTGCCGTAAGATCTGCTGCAGTAGCACACAAGGAATCTGAAGGAGGAGAAAAAAGGACAAATTAAAACATGCAGTTATTAAATTAAGCAAGAACAGGTTTCTTTTTCTCCAACAGGCCTGCTTTTTCAAGATATTATTTGGACCCATGGTTCTTTAACATCAATGTTGCCAGGATTCCAGTTGTATTAAGAGGTTGTGTGGTCTAGTGGTTAAAGCAAAGGGCTTGAAACCAGGAGGTCCCCGGTTCAAATCCCACCTTAGCCACTGACTCATTGTGTGACCCTGAGCAAGTCACTTAACCTCCTTTTGCTCTGTCTTTCGGGTGAAACATAGTTGTAAGTGACTCTGCAGCTGATGCATAGTTCACACACCCTAGTCTCTGTAAGTCGTCTTGGATAAAGGTGTCTGCTAAATAAACAAATAATAATAACTGTAAGGTATTGTAGAGCAAGTTATAACTCTAGTAGCAACATTTTTAAAAAGTTCCATAGACACAAAATATGCTGTGGTGTTTATTTAATCAAATTCCCTGCCGGGTTTAGAATCTGACTGCGGGGTCTTTGGACACTAAAATTATCCTGCTTTAACAATGGAAATGTACAATCTGAAGGGATCCTTTAGAGACAACAATGTTATATCCCCATTTGGTAATTTTTTTTATTTAATTGAAATAGAAATTTTAACAGTTTGTGTGTAAGCTCTATGGAGTTTGAGAAGTTGCCCTGCCATAACTTAAAAAAAAAAAAAAACATATATGCATTATAAAAGAGATACATAGATAGAACACTTTTGTGCACACAGTGGCTGAAGGGGATATATTACTGAAACTGCAGGTTCTTTATAAACTTGATAACTGACTTCAAGTACCCATTTCATAAAATACTACTGTACCAATAATTTGATGGGAAACCCCCCTTGAATACATCTTCAGATCCCACGCTATCACACAGACTGTTTACTGAATCTGCACTGTGTTTCAAAGTCCTGAACGGCTAATGGATGAGCATCTTCTTATTTTCCACAAACACTTTACATTTTCAGTGACACTTAATACAAGCTCTTCAAGATGAATGGGAATTGGGGATAGGGCTTCAAAGGAATTTGTCTGGAACTCTCTCAAGTATGCACTTGGACTAGTCGGCTACACACGGGGACAGCCATGTGACATTCTGGTTTTATTTCCAATTATTTAACTTCATCAAGGGGCACTTACTGTAAAGTGTCACCAAATGTTCTATGACACTGCAGGTTGCTCAGCAACCTTAATGCCAGGAGACTTCCCTGGAGTTTCACAGTGTCAGTTGAAGATTATCACTTCTCAGTTACAGCACAAACATGGGTTGCAAGGTTTTTGTTTTGTTATTCAGAGGCAATACATGTCTAAGGCTTCCTTTGTTACCAAATTGAAAACACCCAGGGTCCTTTAAATGAGGGGAACACATTTCAAAACTCAATGCGGATCTGCCACCTTTGGTCAGATCAGAGCTGTCCAGTCTTTTTGGTTAAATGAAAACCATTCAGATGACCAAGGAGGTCTTAAAGAGCCATGCCAAAAAAGCAATGTTACTGTTACAAAAACAAAATAGTAGCAAAGAAAAAAAAAGTTAAATAGTAAAATATATAAGGCTGGTTTCACAGACCATGATTAGTCCTACAACTATGGCCAAAAGTTTTGCATCACCTAGAATTTTAGTATTTTAGGATTAATAATAAAAAAATATATATATAAACATAACAAAGAAACTACAAAATGATATTGCAAAAGTCTACCGAAGTCATAATAGTAGTACAGTATTTCATGTTACATTTCA
The DNA here is from genome assembly GCF_902713425.1 of Acipenser ruthenus. Lineage (NCBI taxonomy): Eukaryota > Metazoa > Chordata > Actinopteri > Acipenseriformes > Acipenseridae > Acipenser > Acipenser ruthenus. The sequence goes on along the minus strand of NC_081200.1, from coordinate 38,106,057 downwards.
AAAAGTCACATTTATCCATTTAGTGCTGTGTATGTAAAGCGGTATGTAATTCAATATGTTAGCATAACATTATTCAGCTGGTTTCATTCGACTTTATGAAGCAAAATTAGTTCATTCTATAGGGGGTTGCAAAAATGTTTTGCCATAGCTGTAGTCTTGGACCACCTTACCTAAGGTAATAAAAGATGAATGCTAATCGTGGTCTGTGAAACCAGCCTACAATGTGAAACCAGACTGCACTAGACAGAGCTTCAATACAATATGTTTGCATAAACACAGAATCAGTGTTGCATTTTGACCATACTTGCTTCTATCAAAGACTAGTGATTTTCAAACACATTATGAGGGCTCACCATGTTTCTGTGGATGGGAAGTGGATCGGAGGTGAGATATAATATATCAATTAAATTAATGCATGCTAGCCTGCTGGGAGATAGAGGGGGTAAGGGTGTAAGAAAAAGAAATACAGACACATTGTTTTGCAGCAGAAAGATGCCAGTCCAGGTCCTAACACTTTCTCCAGTGGGTGGCTTTCTTTATTAATTAGTAGGTGGGAAAGCTACAGCAGATATTTCAATGCTCTTCACACAGCTGGCAACTGATAGGAAGCAACGCAGGTTTTAAAGATGCCTGTAGCCACTGCCACTCTGGCTGGAACCACTGTTAAGAGAAGGGAAGGAGAGCTCTCTTGGAAAGCGACAGGGCTGTAGGGGGTGGGAAAAACAAATCCTGCCCTTTCACAGGGGAAAAGGGATTCTGTAAAGTTCATCATTCCAGAATTCAAACCTATGCCCATCTGCCAAAACAATATGGGTCCACTGCACTGCTCCTGGTATTGTCATTCGACCCATAGCTTGTTAAATATTTTCTAAATGGAATGGGGATCATAAGGCAATAAATCTGCTAATTATTAACCTTTCACTTCGAACGTATTTTGGCTAAACCTGTAACTCATACTGCAACAAATAGCCAGCTATAAAAGCTTATAATTTTTTTTTTTTTGTGGAACAGCTCCTTGATATTCTATCCCTATAATGCTTCAGGCTTCTTGAAAAACAGCTTGGAAATATGGTTTGAGGCCTTAACCCAAAATGTCAATCCAAATGTTGCTTCCAAGTGCTCCAGTGTTCAAGTAATACTAAGAAGCAACCACGTCAATTGTTAAGCAAAATGTTCTGCCAGTTAATAAATGGTGGTATTCATTTTAACACTCAGTCATAAATCAATTATAATAAAAGCATTTAAAAAAAACATTTTGACTACGGTTTCATTTGTACACTACGATAAAGTAGTACAACAATGGCACATGTAATACTGTGGCTTAAACACCTATGGGGAGCTGATTACCTTTTCCTAAAATACGACTGTTAGATTGAAATACAAAATAAATACATGTAAAATGTAACTACATTCCATTTTCTGGTTTTGGATGTAAAAGAAATGACAGTTTTATGATATGGTACTGCACGCTTGCTTACAATCATCCTATATTGGTTATTGCCTTTAACTCCTATAAGACAAGCTGGACAGGTTGACTTCCAAATGACTGAAGAGCCCCAAAAAGCTTGACTTCATCTGAAACAGCCTTGTCGTAGCATGCAGTTTTTGTCTATCTCACTGTCACCAATTATTTTCATATAACCACACAGAGAGCTTGAACTGCTACCCATACACATGGCCTTCTCTGTCAATGCCACTTAAATAATGTAATTAATGGCTTAATTAACATTTCTCCAATCTATTTTAATAAATCTTACAGTATAATGAGAGCGGTCTATCCTTCAGGCAATGGTATATAAAAATTCACAGCATACACTACAGTACAAGCCCATGATGTATTTTCTGTATACCACAGCTCCCACCGGAATACCAGTACAACAAATGACTCAGTTACTATAAGTGCATTTTAACATTTTTAAAGCTAATAAGAGTGGGTAGATCAAATTTGGTCCCTGACCCACAGAGTAGGAGCAAAACCCTTTACAGAGCTATTGCTGTAAAAAGCCTGCAAGGCTACACTGTCTTCACCATGTATGTTAGGTGTCATGCCTGTGGCACACACTGTATGTACGGTTTAGCTGCTAATTGTGCTCGCTCCTAATGCATGGCTACTCATGAAGGCTTTGCAGTCTTATGACCTGTTTTATGATGCTATTCAATCAAACTTCCTGCCTTAGGCTCTTCAGTATACACACAGTATTGCACCCCCAGAGCCAGACTGCATATACATATCACAGTGGAACCGCAGTATAAGACTCTGATAATGTTGCCTCCACATCCCGCGCAAAGACTTCGCAAATCCATGCCCCCCTGCATGACTCCCCCTGCACACCACACCTTTACCAGGTGAGCCACTTGGGGTCCTCAGGCAAAAGAAACTTCACTTTTCTATTAGCTTTGAGAAACGAACATCCACTGTGTGACATGAATGGATAGGGGGCATGTACAGGCAAATGTACCACATAAAGACGATAAAATTGATCTTCAGATAAATATACAAATATTAATTTAAGAAATACCACAAAAGAAACCTGTCATGAGAATTCTTATTTTTGAAATGATAATTTAAATTACAACAGACAATAATGTGAAGCCTAATAACAAAAAAAGAAAGGAAGGGAACAAAAAAATAAACAATTTGTTGTAACATCAATTTTAAAATAAATGTCTTTATTTTAAAATAAATAAATAAATAAATAAAAAATACATGGAAAAGCCAGCACACGAACTCAAACATAACAAAAGGTCAGGAAAGATTTGGGTGTTTTTTAAACACTGTCTCGGAGCGGTTTTTGAAAGGTTAAGGTGTCATGTAGTCTCAGAGTGAGTGAGCAGTACCGGGTTTGCCCACGCTGGCTCCACCTCAGGCCTAGCACTGACTGAGACACACACTGACAGTGGGCAGCAGGAGGTTGCCGCATTGGGGGCTGTCACTGCGCCACGGGGCAAATCCACACTACATTCCCAAACAACATGAAGCGAGGAGGTGGGGCAAGGTTCAAGCAAACCAGGTTTAAAAACTACTGGTAAGTAATTACAGCAAGGAGTGGTAATTCATATCAACAACCATTTACTGTAAAATATTACCAACCAGTCTTACAAGGATATACAGTACATTTTCTGAATATTTAATTTCTTACTTTTGTAAATGGGATTTTTTTTTTTTTACACAATTTCATATTATTAATATGGCTCTCTGGATCTGGGCATGGTAGAAAATGGCTGCCCCCCCTCCAATGCTTGAGAGGCATCAAGAGTTTACTGTTTAAAACTGGAACAAGAACAAAATCAATATTATATGTGTAGCTAAAGTGTCACAAAGGACCCTAATCAATCACAGATCAATTTCAGGCACGGGTAAGTGCTAGAATCCCTTTTAAACAAGTACAAGTCTTCTTGGTGTCTACATACTGTAATTACTAATAACAAGGCTTGGTTGTGAGCTGATCAGCGGATGGAGAGTAGCTCTCTTACAAAGGAACGCTACAGCTCTACACGTTCTCCCACTGAGAATACTGAGAATAACCACTCCGCTCTCTGTGCTGAACAGAGTACCTCCTCTTCTCTGTGTCTCACCTATCACACACTATTGCAGGATCACACAGCTCTCTGACCTGCTTAGAAAGCACCGGGCACTTGAGTTGGGGCAGACCAACATGGAACAGAAACCTGCTGTACAGTGTGGGGGCCATCAAGAACCTAAAGTGAAGACGATAGATTAGAAATGCAAACTGCACACTGATGAGGGAGTAGTGCAAACCGTACTGTGACTAATATGTATTTTAATTAAAAGCATACAAATATAGACTGGAGCTGTGCCTGGAACTTAACTGCATCCCTGACCCTAATTGAGTATGAAAAGATAAAACTCACCTTGGGGATGACCAGGATGGGAACTGTTATATACTTTTATACATTGATGTCATTATTAATTGCAAACAGCAGATTGTGGGTACATTTTAGCAGTGAATAATGATTTACATGAGAAATATAGGACTGCTGTTACGAGACACAGTGTGCAATGCGGTAGTGCAGAAATAAGGCTAATTTGGAGGCTGTGTGGTCCAGTGGTTAAAGAAAAGGACTTGTAACCAGGTTCAAATCCCACCTCAACCACTGACTCATTGTGTGACCCTGAGCAAGTCACTTAACCTCCTTGTGCTCCGTCTTTCGGGTGAGATGTAATTGTAAATGACTCTGCAGCTGATGCATAGTTCACACACTCTAGTCTCTGTAAGTCGCCTTGGATAAAGGTGTCTGCTAAATAAACAAATAATAATAATAATAATTTGGGGGATTTTCTGGGACGAGCCATTTGGAATTTATTTCTGGAGTAGGCCTAAGCACTAGGATAAAGGATGCGGACCTGTGTCCATGTCAAACACCTGTTTGGAGGCACGTGGCAAGACCGTTTTCTTTTCAGGTAATAGTGGTGTCCTGGTGTGCTCCACTGTATCGTTTAAATAAATGCACTTCCTACCAAGCAACTATAATAATCCTTCTGCAAATTACTAGTGAAACAGTAATAGCAATTAAATGTACACACTGCACATTCGTTCTGGACTTGTTAAATAGAGGAAATCTAACTAACCTTTGGACACACACACAGCTTGCCTTTGCTTTTGTGCTTTAAAAATAAACTTTAATAAAGAAATGAGGAAACATGAAACACAGTGCACATAATACAATGTTAATTTCCATTGTTAGTATGGAAAACTACCCCAGGTGATTTATAATTGTATCACCGTTTCCACAAATATCATCCGTCACTTTGAATTTGTTGGAATTACTTTAGTGAGAACATCAACATCATTTTGTTTTCCCATTCTGAATATAGTGTAGAGTTAGCAGCGTTTAGACCAGAAATGTAATGCATTATTTACAAGTTAGATGTTAATAAAAACAGACTCTTTGTTTGCTAATGATTTAGTGTACCCCAGGCATTATTCCAATTTGTTATATTAAAACTAATAAGAAAAAAAAGCAGTTTCCCATTTATCTTTTCCAGTATTTTCCAGACTACCCTTTTCATTTCAGAAGTTTAAGTTGAAAGTGCTTCCAATAACATTTATTGGGTATAGTTTTACAGCCTTACACATGTTTTTAAATTAAAATGAACAGTTAATTAGGCTAAGTGTATACATTTTAAATTCAGCACTGTTGTTGGCTACAGGTTTGGGAAATGTCCAAATGTCTCTCTAAAAAAAAGGTCAGTTAAAGGAGTCTTTAGGATCACCGGGTTATATTGTCTGAGTCACATAATTGCGTCAGTCTGCCGATGCCGAAATGATACGACTAAGTGATGCCGGGGTCATGTGATGTTTCACATGCTAGGTCTCAAAGGGCTTGGTGTCCAGCAGTAGCCATGGGACCAAGTTGTAGAAATCAGAGTTTAGCAACCAGATTTACCTACAATCCAGACAGGAGACCAGCTTTCCACAGGGGGCTCGCTTCAGATGACCGTGGCCTGAATTCACCTGGAAATAGTACTGTGAGCTCCTTCCTGTTCTGATAAGCACGTGATAATGCCTTCCTGAAACCATGCATTTCAAAAACATGCTACACACAAGCGCAGCAGGCCAATTTTGCCATTAACCACTACCTATTTTTACTTACATTTTGGCTGCAGACAGTTATTGCAGCAACAAACTGGTAGTATTTATTGTGTCCCATTCCAAACCTTAAAATCCAGTTTTATAAGATGCAGAAAACAAATTGCTTTTAAAGACTTGTGAGTTAAATCAGGTGCTGATGCATTTAATTGCTTATTATGCCGTTTTAAAAATGTTCTGAATATTTAACCTGCTCATTAGGCACCATCCTATGCATGACTGCAGACTTCAGCAACGTCCCTGCCAAGTGTTACCCGTCCCAGGTGTGCCATTCTTAGCAGCATATTCACTCAGCAACGGGATTGACTGACAAACAAAGGAGCATACTGTTCTATAGAATCTGGTGAGAGTCAAATCAATCCAAACTGACCTGCACCCAGCTTACATAATACTGGGAGGCAAAATCCATGCAACATTTAGAACTAGTTGATAGGTACCAGTAGACAGAAAGTTTAAAGTACACATTTCTAGTTACCGAATCTGAACCTTAGAAAATTATTCATTTAAGTACTGTTAAAAAAAACAATTACATTTTTGTGAGATGGATCAGCCTTTAAAGGTACGATAAATATAGTACATTCTGCGTGGTGCTGATTTGGTCCTTTTTTCTAATACATTGTTCTTTTTAAGTTTATTTAATTACACTGTATCAATTGAAAACATAGAAATGAGGTATGCTAAGAAGTGACTTCGGTGGACAAAAAAAAAAAAAAAAGAAAATCAATTGAGAATTTAATTTTACCCATGATTGATTATGCCAATAGTGTGCACACCTCCTTCAATCAAAAAGGGCTTTGTTTTCTATAACTAACCACATCTGTTTGTGCAATGTATCAGAACCATAAGAGGACTCATTTAATGCAGTGCATCCTATACAAGTGTGGAGTTCAATTGCTGTAAATCACAAACACAATGCCAAACTGACTTTATAAAATAAGGGAATATTATCAAGGATCAGCTTTATGCAGTACTTCACACATCATGTACTTTTAAAAGACAAGCTGAAATAAAATGTCATCACACATTGTTAAGGATTCAAAGCCTGTCTTATGAAGGTGAAAAGGAGAGGTGGGCGTTATCTTGAATTAAAATTAAAATATAGAATTTTAGGAAACATTTTCTAAATTGCTTACTACTGCATTGCAGTCAAATTAGGAAATATAAATGTTCAACAGACCAGCATGGAGAGAAGTGTCAGAGGAATACCACTGTATCCTGTAAACAAATATTAATTCAAATTGCAGTGCCATCTGGTGCAATTGAGTGTCAAAAGCTCAGCTAGCATTGTTCAGATATTAAACCTTGTTATCAATTTGTGTTCCCTTCATTTGCTGGTTAAGAAGTTGGGGGTGTTTGCTGCAGTTAGGCAACAGGGAATAGAAAGAAAAAAACAAAAAACTCTCAAAACAAACCTTTGAACATTTGACCGTTAACTGGTCCCTGCCACATTAGGTATCAATAACCTGAGGTGTGAAAGTGATACACCTCCTGTCCCTCTGAGTTTCTGCTACTGGTTTCATTTAAGTCTCAGAGCAGGTCATATGCTTAATGATGTCACTTCAATTAAACAAGTGTAGACGTGCAATTTGAGAGTAGCACTGGAGTTGAAATTCCTATATGAATTTCAGAGGCCTCCTCTCACCGACACGCTGGTTTCTCTAGGGTCCCTTCCAGGTGCTTAGTAGTAAAAGAGTTAATTGGCTACAAGACACCTGACAATACTTACTTAATTAGGAGCGTCTCAGTGAGCAGTCCAAAGCAGACTGCTGCCGCCTTGAACAGAGGGTGGGGAGGAGGGTTTCTGAAGGCAGTCATCATCCTGTACACCACGAAGGGGACAATGGCAAATAGGGCAAAGGCTACGGTGCAAATGATCCAGATCTGCCACCGGCAAGCAACAAGCCTCCACGCTGATCCTTTCTGCAAGTGGTACTGTAAAGAGGACACACATGCAATACAATCAGACAAGGTTTTTGTTTAGATAGAACTTCCACACTGCACGCTTCAATAAAGCTCTGCTCTCTGCTTAGGCAACCCAAGCCATCAGAATGTGCTGACTAGCACCTGCTCTTGTATTGGCATCTTGTTAGGCCTCGCTCGCTAAGGAAGGCTGGACCTGGTCTATAATTGGGAGACCACCTTAGAAGGGCCACCTTTATGATGATGTTAAAGTCACTGGTTGACATTAGAGATTAGAGAGCTGAAAGGGTCATTTAATGGAAAAATGTCTGTACTTCCCCAATCCAACTAAAGGGGAAAGGACATGCATGGAAACAGTGCAAATTATGTGCAATTATTCTTTACAGCATGCCTAATTGAGCTTCACATACTGAAGATAACTCTCAGTAATACTTCAGACTCATGCGGTTAGGAGTAAAGCCTGTTTTCCATAACATTATATTGAACTGGAACTTTTCCTAGAAACCCTGAAAATGTATGTTCTTGTCAAGAACAAGGACTTCAGATTACACAATCTGCTACAGTGTCAGATTGCAACCCGAGCTCCTATTCCGCTTCCTCCAGATAATGGGAGTAGGTCAGTAACTTTTGCAGGTGAGACCTGCTCAGGCCTGGTGCACTGTAAGGTATATGTCTCACCTGTAAGAGCTATTTTGATACTGACCTGGATATGTTTTAGTTCTACTGAAAAGCACACTTCAGAGTCACGCTTCAATACAAGCACACCTTTAACAAAATAAACCACACATTGTCTGCATCATTAAATTAAATAACTATCATGCCAGCAGCTAAAGCACACAGCTGGCTGAAACCCACTGCACCCCCCACTCCCCACAACCTACGCCCCACACATCAGGGAATTCAGCAGCAGCAGGCAGCAGTGAGCAGTTTGTTTTGGAAAAGGCATAACCTGCCTTATATTTTTTCAAGTTGCCAACTCATTCGTATTTAACAATTTGCTATCCTAAAATTAAATGAATGCCAGTCTTGCTGTCAGAATGTCAGTCTTGATGTCACCTCATCGTTCCAATGAGGGGAGTGGGCATTACAATCTTAGAACTGAGAAAGGGTATTTCATGTATAGTAGTATAATAATGTGTGAAAGAACATAAATGTTAAAATAAGCCCTTTCAAACTTGCTTCTTCATAAGTCATTTTATATTACACATATTTTAATACTAAGAAGATATATTAGGAACACTCAATAAACCACAGGATACATTATTAAAGAAAACTTCAGTAGAGACACAGGTATCATGACTATTTTTGTATGCATTTCATATACGTTTATCATACATACTAAGCATAACCTAATCCTGACCACCTTTCTTGCACAGCATCATTCCAAAAAGATTCAGTGACCATTTTTCTACTTGAGCTTGTATAATATACAGGATAACAGATGACTCCATTACAAATGGGTAAAAGATAGAAAAGGGTTTTGGATGACATCATAGATGAGACTGGAGGTCGAGCGATTTATAGTCATTAAAATACCTGAGCTATCTTTTACCAGACTAATAATGGACATCGTTTCCAGACATCTGCTATTGTTTCAAATATGCACTGTTAACAAAACAAGAACAAAAAAATATTTCAAATAAAAAAAAGACAGGAAGTAGCTTTTACGAGGATCTGCTTATAAGAGCATGGATCAGGAATGGAAGGGAAGGACTTTGTTTTAAGCTGGGCTTTTTTAAATTAAAGTGTCTGTTTCTTTTTTTTCATTAATTAACAGAAACAGCAACAAATGTTTGCCTTTTTTCAGAAGTTTAAAACAACAGCTACTGTGGGGTTTTTTAAGCGCAAGTGAGGAGACTACATACAGTACTGTGTAAATATCTTAGACAGATAGATGGTTTATCCACAGTTAAGCCATGTTGACTGTAAATGATACATGTACAATTTTAATGAATAACGGTCCTTCACTAATTCATTGTTTTCAATATTTAAATTTTATTAAGTGTAAGACAGATAGTGAATTATTAAGGAAGCCCTGAACTAATAGTAATACAGTACTTATACTAATGCTAATACTAGTTATAGTACTACTAATAATAATAATAATAATAATAATAATAATAATAATAATAATAATAATAATAATAACCAAAGCCAATAGACAGCTGTCATTCAGATAATATTTAACAGCCATATCTCTGCAGAATACAGAGCCTGCAGCTAATATTCCCTCCGCATGCGCCTCAGGACCACAGTGCACATATTGCTCTGCACCTGGGCTCCTAGCAGCACTGAGCACGAGAAGGAGGAGGAGAAGGAGAAGGAGGAGGAGAAGAAGAAGAAGAAGAAGAAGAAGAAGAAGAAGAAGAAGAAGAAGAAGAAGAAGAAAAAACCCTCCAGTGAAAAGTGTCAAAGCACCACTGCTGTGCGCTCCATCAGGGATAAACAGTTTCTGTGTGATATTTGAACAGCATTTAATTGGTGTCCAGAATTCATCTGCAAATGCACGCTGCTCATTTTCTTTCAGGCTGCTATTCATTAATTAGATTCTTTGTGGCAAGAGCCATTGAGCTATCTGCAATGTTTAAGGTTACATCAAGCTCCAGTAAATGGCTGCCTGATAACAGGATGCATCCATCTTCATTACTTGGCTATTTCTGTCTGTGCTGCTCTGCCACAAGTAAGGGCTATGTCAGTGGAAACTGAAGAATTAAACGTTTTATCCCAACCAGATTCTGAACTTTCGCCTTCTTTATGTCATGACTAGTCCTAATTAATATATGGTAAAATGGTGCCAGCTCACGCAGAACATTTCAGTGAACGCAGAGCTGCCAATAATGATTTAAGTTACACATAGGCCCTTTATGCCTTACATCCTCTGCTCCAAATGGCAACTTTAATCTGGTTGTATGCTGTTTTAAATGTTGAATTAACTCATTAGTGCAACTGCAGCTGATTTACAGTACCGTACATTTACACCAATCATCCTAAAGTGGTTGTATTTTTGTCTTCAGTAGACCTCGAGGCTTGCAGTTTTGTAATGCTGTGAGATCAAAGCAATTGCAACAAACAATAAACAAATGTATCAACTGGCACAGCAAACACTCCCCCAACCTTGCCAAAAAAATAAAAAAATTTAAATGCACATATCTATCTAACACATTGGACTTGACCCCTCAGGAATGAAGCAATGGATCGCCTTATCTCTGACATCAAAAATGTATCTACATTTAAGAGGTAATCAGGAGAGCAGTGGAGAAAGACTCTGTTAACTGGCACACTACTCACAGATGAAGACAATATGGCCCAAAAGAGAATGCACTCCCTTTTACATTGGTCCAGTGCCACTTCTGACCTAATTAAATGCAGCTGCTTTTAGCACATTCTAAAACCTTAAATCAGACTTCACCAACAGGTCCATACCCCAAAGGGACTACAACAAAGTGGTACATTAGTTCACAAAATAACCAATAATTATTACCATTATATTGTACATTAGGATAACAATTTGCACAGGGGTTAACGTGATGTAAAATCAACTTATACAGCAGTCCCTACCCAATTCATCCAAAAAAAAAAAAAAAAAAAACCTAATAAATACGCATTGTAAACTGTACATTTCTCTTCAAATTCATGGAGATAAATGAATGCAAAACTGCCCAGTAGATCAAAATATGATCTTTGACCAATTATACATAGTTATTAGACTCTTTCAATGCTGTCACAACGCCTCTTTTTTTTCTCGTTGCACTGCGTAAAATACATTACATTGCGCAAGTTAACGATTAAACGGCCATTGAGAAGTCAGCTTTTAGCAATTACAAATGACTACATAACTTACTGTAATTATAACTACCCTACAGCAACTTCAATACAGATGGACCCCGTTGACAAATAGGGAGAACAGGTACTTTAAATCATAATACGGGAGGCACAATGACAATGGGCATCAAGGTTGGTCACAGCTGTTGAACTGTTGAAAAGTGAGCTACAAATAAAGTCCATTAAAACTGTAGCATGCAAATGTTACTGCACAGTACAACTGAAAGACTGGAGAATGAAGGAGATTCAGAGAACCTTTTGTGAAATAAACATCATCCGATTCATGGTCAAGCTCTATTCAACACATGCTAATGAAGTGAGTAGTAGCTTCACCATGTTATTTTAACTGCTATGCTAATGGGTCTATCACTCAGTGGAGAGGCACTTAACGGCTTGAGGACGCACCGTATCCTAAGGGAACTTCTTTTGAGTACACAATGTGATGTTTCACAAATACTTAAAACCAGTTCAAAGTGAATACAGGCACCGCAGCCCCACTAAAACTACGTGTCTTTTGTATTTTAGTTTATAGTTGTGTTTATGTTGTTTTTTATCCTCTTCAAATTGTAGCTGGAATGGCGATACAGTGATAGAGTATCACTGTACTGCAAGGAATATGCTGTGTGTATCACAACATGAAAATGTTATGAATGCCATGATTTGGAAACTATGGAACCATTCTAACAATGGTTTATTCCACTGTTGCCATCCAAATCATCATCCACTGACATTAACTATGGTACTACGCTGCTATAGTAATCCACTGTATGGCCATGGATTTGGTAAGGGTACAGACAGGCTCAAGTGACTACAATCTCAATCATTATATAACCAAATAATGTGGACAATTATGCTGCACTTAAATGATCAAATTTAGTTCCCCGATACCAAGAAAATGGTGGAGAAGACAGTTTCATAAAACCCTTGTAGCCATCTAAGGTCCTTGCTAGAGGTATCAGCTGCAAGAAGTAGGGCACCATTTCTTTCCATTAGCAAAAATAAAAAACACCCCCCTTATCAAGATGCAACATTTGTTAATGTGATGAACCAGTTGGATGAGTCCCTTTATTACATCTGCTACATATTTCTTCTCAAAGTGAAAAGATGAACACATGTAAAGTGGTCCTGGTTTTAGTAAATAATGTTAACAGTCCTGCTGCTTCCTGGTGCTGTGCCCCTGGTTTACCCATCATGCCTATCAATAGTAAAGGTAGTGTGATGGTCAGGAGATTTTAACAGTGTGCCGGCACTCAGCACGATATGTATGGTCTCGTTTTTATCAGATTCACTAGCCAAAAAGGCCTCAGTAAAGGTGTCATGTGGAGGTCAGGACTGAGGTGGGAAAGTGGGAAGCATTTTATTATTTTAGGAAGACAGAGCAAGTGACTAGGAATGCCCTGGCGACAAAAGAAAGCACAAACATTAAGGAGGAGAAAAGAAAAGAAAAATAACAAAAGATTAAAACAAAACAACTATGTTGGTAGCTTGCGGTTCGGTCCTTTTGATCTGATAGGTCGATATGAAAAGAGTTCAGTTGGATTGTTTGTCATGGAGATGTGTCAACAGCACTAAAACACAGTCCCAGTTGCTGCCTGCAGTCTTTCAGAAAGGAAAGATTATATTGGTATACTGACTGAACCACCCCTCTCCCCCCAAACACCAGGTCACTTAAGGACAGGGCGAGGGGATATGGACAGGGCACTATTGGTGAGCATGCTGCCCATGTAGCACCTTCTCCACCTCAGTTATGTGTTTTTGCAATAATGATTCAGTTAATAAGATTTTTGAAAATAATTATCCTTATTATCCTCTCGTCTATTAGAAATGGAAATTACCAATGTCCTGCACCAGTTCCTCTCAGTGCAAAACGGATATTGACATGAATAAACCGTGGACATAAATGATATATAAACCTGACACTTACGTGTGTGAAGGCATGTATCCATGTTGTGTGTCAATTGTCCTGTTTCACAGCCCTGTCATTCAATTGAATGTAATGACTGCACCTTGCTATTTGAAAACTGGGGGGTTTCAACCAGCTTTGCAAGACTTTTTCTTCGATAATTGAGTGTAGAAAAATGCTACAATATTACTATTATAAAAACTAAACTAAACTAAACTAAACTAAAAAAACAAACCAAAAAAAACACAATAATATTTTCCTGTAGACATTACCAGAAAGATAATGCCTTTAATTATCTACAACAACGCATTTCTTAAATTTCCCACAATAGTGAACAGGATACCCAAGGCTAATGCCTCTGAAGGTTTTAATTAACCAAAAGTACGAAGGTAGTTTCTTTAAAGGCTTTAATGGCGACAAAAATCTTAGAGGTATGCCTTAATGCACTGCAAGATCCATTCAATTCAACCATTCAATCATTTGTAGATGTCATTATATTTCATTCACTGTGCTTGCCAGGGTCAAGGCAACTCTTCAGAGGTTAAAAGCAGTACAAAAAGGTTACTGTATCCATAAAGAGAATTAGATTATCTTAAAGGACTGGACAGCAAAACAACATAATTGAGACAAACCATTGTGACCTGAGAAAGATCTTTAAAAAAAAAAAAAAAAAAAAAGTCTGGTATTTACATCAGGCAAATTGAAAAGGACTAAAATAGTTTAGCAAAAAGAATAATATAAGCCTATTTCATCAGCTGAAGAACCCCATCAATTACAAGGTACAGAAGGTTTTCTAAAGCACATGGGCTGTGCTGGGATGCAAGCTCTTTAGATTGGTAAACTTCTGAAGGGAATGAATGCAGTGACAGCATACATACTTGTGATAGTAAGTGAAATAGCCTTTGCTATTCATTTTTGTCCTGACCTTATAACATTCTTTAAAGGATGCAGCCTAGCTGTACATTCCAAATCCTTGCCATTGTTTTGTATTTTATATACAGGCATCTGGAATATGAAACAGCCACACCAAGAAGCACTACACAGTACATGCAGGAATGCTGTTCAAATCTATCTAAATGCATATCGTAAACAGATATGTAACTGTAAATGTTAGCCAAATCATTTTCTACTGGTAAAACTACTGCATTGCCATTGTGGTGTCACTGCATTGGACTACACGAAGAGCACACTTTTGTGAAAATGGGCTATAGGCTACTGTATTGCCATTTGTACCTGGTTTAACCAGTGTTCTAGTGTCTTAGATGGATCTATTTTTTTTAAAAACTGCCTTAAAATAGGCTTGTGGGTTCAAGCCATATTAAAAAGCAACTCCGAAACAAATAGTAGTGACACTGCTATTTAAATAGGACCTACCCACAGAGTAGAAGAGTTGTGCCTTAAAATGCATACAGTGTTATAATGCCACTGTTAAGAAAGCCCAACCACGTTCTGGTGTTCTCAGTCTGATGAATAATCTGCCATTAGATACTCTTTGTGTGGGTTTGTGCTTTTTCACTTAATACTATACATCTTATGAGCCTCCCTGTCTCTAATACCAGCCCTCATGGCTGAAGTCGTCTGATGGTCCACATTAACTGGTCCGTTGTGCAAATTGGTTATCTCAAGACCCAGGCAGCCAGATGTATCCTGTAATGATTTTCATCACAGTCATAGATGAACAGGTTTAAGGTTAATACGATATCTGTAATAGCAAAACTGGAATGCTTGTCTGATGGAAGCTAAGTAAAATATTTCCTTGCATGGGTACAAGGGTGCATTCACCAGGATCAAGGAATCTGGATTGAATAATATTTTGTTGTCGGCCAGATTCTTGACAATCTAAGTTGCAATTGCTTAGCTTTTGTATTTTAGTTTTTTAAGCAAAGGATACTTTCTTATTCTTGTGTTACAGCCACACATGGTACTAGTACAGCAGCTATCACAATTTAAAGTAAAACCTGTTTTTGGCTTTGATAGGGTTACATTGTTTTATATTATGGGCTTACTTTACTCTTGTAACACTGCCAAGGCAATTAAAATAGCACTTATTTGTTTATGTATTTATTTTTTATGTATTTTTTAATGTTTATGTATTTTTTTTTCAATATAAATAAAATAAAAGTGTTTAAATGAAATACTATTAAGCAATTACAAAATGTCTTTATATTGCCTTGCTTCATTTCAGACATGGCACTGGCTGTTTTGTCTGTGAACTCAAGTGGAACAAAGAGCTACAGAATGCAATCTATGTCAGGAGCTGGGCTACAGAAGGACAACTAATTCTAATTAGTCAAAATTCCCCACAGGCCAGAAGGAGGCCTACTGAGGGAACCAACCGCCTAATGCTCTCCCTATCTTCCAACAGGTGGATAGAGGCCTACCCCAGGTTGTCATGACGATATCTCCCGTTGGGCTTTTAGCTGGACACAACTAATTAATTGAGCATGTCCACTCTTTAAATGCGATACCTCCAGTATACTTCTGAAGTAAGGCAAATTAATTATTCTAATTGGATATAATTAAAAATAGCAAAATAGTTGCCAAGACCTATAGTAATCTGATACGTTTGCATAACTGGGCTGTTTTTTTATATCCTTTACAGGAAGTACTGGCTTTAAGACACAATGTTATCCACGGTATCCATTCCCTTCATGATATATCCAGTCAACTTGATTTTATAATTAAATCATTGAAACCTCCAATCATGTTTAAATCCAGGAGGTCTTTTGCAAGAGTATACAAGATACTTAAATTAATCTGTAACAGTAATGATATAACACATTTTATACTCCTTTCTTGGTTTTTAAAATTAATTAAACCACAAGATATGTTTGGTGAGATATTTCTGTGGTTACTTGCCAAGCAAATGCCAAGCCCTACAGTATGTCACTTGTTTCTAGAATATTTTCTTCTGTATGTAATGCACTATTCAGAACACATCAGGTATGCAATTTCTGTACTCTACTATTTTCTTCTATACGTTTCCCTATACTGACAGTCCTCACAAATGAACCAATAAAAAAAAAAGAAAAGGGGTACAAACAGAAGCCCCCTTAAGAGTTTAGGCGGGGCTGCCACTGTGTCACCGCTTTCAATTTAAAACAAATGTTGCCACCACTTCCTTCTAGCAATTTGCATAAATGAAGCGCTGATCGCATGAAGAGACATAAAGAGCTGCATCTTTTAACAACACATTTCCATAAGTTGCTCAGAGAGCTTGCCATGCAATGACATGACTCTAGGGCTGGCCTGTTGTCTGCCCCAGAGGACCTGGCTGGCAGCTACAATGTATCACGAAGGAGAAGCAGATGATCATTGCGCAGTAAAAATTAAAACCCACACAAACCATAAAAACAGCAATGATGAATAATGTTCCCTGACGCTCCTGCAGGGTGTCAGACAGAGGGGGAAATTGAATTTCCACCTCCTGACAATCTGGAATATTGAAGTATGATCATTATTTTTTATTTTCCACATTTTTGGTCAAAAGACAGTTCTGAGTAATTGATTCCCATAATGAGCTATGGTTCGTTAGTCAGTTTAATTTATAATTGAATTGGATGGATGTAACTCTGTAAAAATGTCTCGGAAGAATCTGTTGTGTTCTCTATTGCACTCAGTCGAGGTCCTTAAAAGGTGAAAGCACTCAGGGAAACAGTTTAAAAGTTGGTAGTTTTTTTCCTTGTTAACAAGTATTTCAGGGTGTATGTACAAAAAACTATACAATGTAAATGACAGCCCAGCAAGGGCAAACCAAAATCTCCCAATGAAATCTATTAAAGGTTTTATCCATTTGGAGGCTTAGATCCACACACATGTATCTAACTAAATAGTAACTGGGATATTTATATGGTGAAAGTGCTTATTTCTGTCTGGCAATTATAAAGGTCAGTGTCTAAAAACAAATCACCCTCACCCACCCCCTAAGGAAAAAAAAGGATAGACATACATATACCAATACATCAGCATAGTGACTGGGGATGGTCCAATTACAAACATCTTTTGTTTGTCATAAATTGTGGTGCTGATCTGGCAATTCTGCAGACTGAAGTCCTCTCCATTTATTTATTAATCGGGTTCTGAATATCACGCAAAGACAAATATGAACCAAGGTCTCCTAAAGAAATATATGCTTCAAAAATAAATTGAAGAAGTACATCTTCAAGAAATTAAATTTTCCCCTTATTATCCATTTTGAGAACAGAGAACGGAAACTAAATCCAGAGAGCGAAAACATTTCTGTACCCTAATCGTCATGCTCAGTGAACTTCTTGAACAGGAAAAATGTCCTATCACAGACTCGCCAGACTTATTAGTAAACATCACAGGCTGATGAATGTCCAAGGTCACATGTGAAGTGAGTTGGTGTGTTCTTGAAGATACAGCAATATGAATATTGAAGCTTTTCACTTAATAATAATGGGTTCTGAAATTTTACAAAAAGTCCCCAGGACTGAGAATGTTCAGAGGGGAAATGACTCCCCAGCACCAGGGACAGAGTCAGTGTGTCGGGGATAAGGTACATTGACTAGGCAATCGGGCAAAAAAAAGATCGCTCCTTGTTTTCAACACCTTAGTTTCTCACACTGGTGAGCTTTTGAAAAATGAAGTGAGAAAGTAATTGGTTGTGTATGAGAGGCTTCAGGTGTGTCGCTTATCGGGATTATTGCCACCTGTCTTCATTGACGCCTGCATTCCATTCATTAATCTGATGCACTATTCGGTAGTGAAGATGAAATGACACTGATGCCACATGATCTTTGTACTGTAGACCAACCCATTAGTATTGCAAGCAGAGGTCAACCTTTTGAATTCAAAACAAATCTGTCCATTGCATCTGTATATTTCAAATTAATAACACACCCTACCTACAACTGAACAAATCTTTGTAACCAGATAAACTCCTCCTCTGATCAGATTATGACTACAGTGGTGCTCATGTTTTGAGACAGCAGATATCAATTGTGATCATGGTGGTAGCCTGGCTACATTAAACATGGACTCCAGTTTCTTCATTCCTACAGCAATAACACAGAGAAGCTATTGTTTTAAGCCAAAGAACGAGAATCAATAGCTTTGATCAATAATCTTCTTCTCTAACAATGCAACATTTACAAAGAGTTCAGGGATCAAGACTTGGGTGTACAATTCTATACATTTCTAGTGTCTGAAATTGTGATCAGGAGGGATAATGTAACAAGACTGATGTTGTTTTGGAATTTAAGTTATCACATTCATGCTTGATAAATGTGCTAAAAACATATTTTCCCTTACTGAGAATTGCACAATAACATTGCTTTACAATTCAGCTTAATGAATTCAGTTCCTTTAAGTTCCTTTTTAAATGTGGATATTAATTAGCTCCTCACAAAACCACAATTGAAGTCATGCTTTTATTAATTCGTACTACTAAATATTTTAATTATTTTATAAATCACTACAGCAAACAAATTAGGTAAAGGTAAAAATGAGCAAACAACAGCAAATATACTGTAATGGTACTGTATATATAAGAGAACAAGTTTTCAGTTTGAACATTTTAAATGTTATTTAAGAGGGCATTGAGATAATAGCCTGAGCATACTGTACACATTTAAAAGAAATACGTAATTAATGTTCATAAATAACAAAGCAAATAATATTTAACATACATTTCCCCAAAGGGTGAGAGCGCCCTTAATCAAACTCTTTTAAGTATAAGTTGATTAAAGTAAAATTAGTTGTTGTTACCTAAGGGACATTTTTCTTATGAAGCAGTTTTTAAGCAGCAGTTCTATTGAGAGCAATGTTGTTACCACCCACAGGTAAAATAATCAAGAGAATTAATAATCATTTCCAGGATGGCTATAAATCACTATGCGTTAGACAATTAATGTCTGTGGAGATATGTGAGCTCTATAATTATAATACTCGGGCTGCTGCATATCTTTGAAAACTAAAACCAACATGCTCACATTTAATACAGGTTACTGCCCATTAAAGGTGTTTACAGCTGATGCTGGGTATTAAACATTATTACTGTTTTGCCAGGTGAGATGTGGCAATTTGTCTCAAGGGTAGAGGCGTAGCTGAATTACTTTGGCAGTTTACTTCTTTAATTTGAGAAATTATTCACTATTCAGTCTGAAGCCATCGGCCAATTTATTTATTATAGCAAGCAAAGATGAGTGAGTGTTTGTGGTAAAGTGGTTTGCAGTGCGCAGGTGTAGAGGTGATTACAGCTGATGTAATGTCTAAACAGGTGACAAACAACAAAGTTCACAGTCCAAACCATTCTTTATTTGTTTTATTTGTAATCCAGGTCGTTTTGGCGAGTTTTGCACTGTTTAAACCACGGGTTACAGTCCCGAAATAAACACACACAAAGACACAAACACGATCACAATTTATTCGTGAACAGTAATGCAATGCTGTCCGGGTTGGTGTTGGCCTTAAGCGACGGCTCCTGGTACGTGTTACCTGTCTAACAAAATCAAACGAGTACAATAACACACAAACCCTAAACATTCACAGTTCTTTTATTACACTCCTTCAGCAGTTCTCTTGTGCACTCATAACAAAGGAGCAGTTCGCTCAGCCACATCCCCTTTTGCACCTTCAGCCACACCCAGTTGGTTAGCGAGTGCAATCGCTTTTCCTCCAATCCGAGATTGCCACATCGCTTCCTGTCTGGGACGATGACTTGGTGTACTGTGGTTCCGCCCCCTTTCTAGATGACTGACTTCCACATTTCCCTGGAATGAACTGTCAGACCATCCAGTCCTTGGCACACTGTTTGCACACCTTCACACAGCGCCCTCACAGATCAGGAGGGAGATTTCTAACCAAGATTCCTCTACAAAATCTCTGCTAGCTGGACTCATCTGCCTGTACTCTGAGTGGAATACAGAATAGGTTTACTTGGCGAGTCTACTATATATTCTAAACAGCGGAATTACTGAATACCCCAGCACTCGTGTGCAGAAACAAGCCTGGTTCATACTTGACCAGCTGCCGTTGGGCTTTATTTTAAAATGAAAAGATACTCAGGCACACCAAGAGAGAGTAAACGTAGGCACGAGCCAGCCTATAGACATTACAAAAAGGTTTTAAACACCATTCCCAATAAATATGTGTATACATGTTGCAGGACTATCTCCTAACCCTCTTATCATTAAAAGAGCGCCATCTGGTTCTCTGTCACTAAGACCCAAAGGCTGAAGGCATTTGGAGTTCTGTTACCCGGTAAAGAGTTGTATGATAAGAAATTAAGCAAAGCACTCGTTCAGACAGGGAACTCACTTTTAACCTTAGATCAAATCACATAAATATCATCTATTTTTTAGGCATTTCCAATACCAGAACAGATCATAAGTCGAACAGCTGTTTGTCTTTTAAGAAACAATATGTCCAATGATTGGCAAGGAAAGGGTTTACATCTTACCTCAATCCATTACGTCGCCTCCTCCCCAGCCTCCACCTGCCCATGGCTTCCTTACGGTCAGCTCTCCACTTATCGGCCACTTATTACCCCGAAAAGTGAGGCCTAAGGCCAAAAGAATGTAGTATAAAATATGTATATTGTAGCCGTGTTGTCTAGTCTATGCTTTAATAAATAATCTAGCACATGAGTTTCCGGACTGAATTGTATAAATGCCTCTGTTCACAAAACAACCCCCTTAAGAGATTTGTAAGAATTTTGGTGCCCATAGAACAAGCAAAGGCCCAACTTAATTAAACTGTTGGAACATCCTCCCAAAAAATCTAATTTGTCTGTTTGTACTGTTTTCATTTACCCAGACAAAGCATTGCTGTTGTTGCATATATTGTCCAAACCAAATCTGTACTGCGAACACCACTTAAAAACAAGGCATGCCAAATAAGCAGATATCTTCAACCCATTTCATTTTCACTCCTATACAATATAACTGATATGTTGAAACACATTTTTTTGCTTCTTTGTGTTTGTCTTTTTAGGGGTACCTCTCAAGGTCAGTTTGTAATGAGAAAAATAGGCAACAAGACACTACTTTATATACTGCAGTGAAAGAAAAAAAAGATGGATTTTCAAGTTTCTAATACAATCTCACTGTTTATTAGCAAAATAGCTATGCATGTGATTTGAAAAAGTTAATTAAAATTAAATCACTTCTATCCAGTGTTAAAACTTCCACAAACTCAAGGATAATCTATTTGCATTCCAGTGCCAGAAACAAAAGAAATCAGTTGAACACCAGTCATTATAGTACCACATGGGAGATTTTCAAGAAGGACGCTACCCGTCATTATAGCAGTGAAACGGTTAAAATATTGATGAATTATTGTGACGAATTTTAGGCATTGACAGACATGCTACTGAAATGTTTGCTCACTGTCTCCATACAGTTAAGCTTTTTTACTGATAGCTTCAAGAGTTTCGTCATGTATAACAGAAAAGTTGTTTCTTCTGCCTGGATGTTTGATTAAGAAAACAAAGCATCAAAAAATATTTTTAATACAGAAATTCAGTTATACCTTGTTTTCTCAGACTCATTACCCATCCCTTCACAGAAGGCAAAGAAAGAGTTTGTTAGCTTGACTCCTAGCTCAGACAATGGTAGAGTGTATTCAGAGCTAAGCTGTTAGACCTAAGATTCCCCTTGCTAGCATTTGTTTACACTGCTCAAGTCATTTCAAATGTCAAACATATTTGTTTAAGCTTTCTTTATAATTGCCAATGCTCCAATCTGTGCTCAAGCTACATATTATAATACACTGTAAGTGTTTATGCCAACTTTGTTAAGCCTTTGAGAGTGAGTCAGTTGCTCACTCTGTTCCACTTGAGTATTGAACTTTTGATAGTTATAAGAAGTTTTTTTTAGAAGAAAAACAAATCTGCATTAGGTGGTTGTCTGTCAACATACTGAACACTCCCCAGTGTACAAGAAAAATGATGTGCTGGTTTTGTGCTGCGGGGAGGGGTGGTGGGGGGGTAGGGGAGATGTGTAGGGGCATTTGGTGTCTGTTTTACCTCACTCAGAAAGCTTGCTAACTCAATATCTTGGTTTCTGTGAATAGATAACAGTCTCACAAGTGCAGTGGCACCACAAGATGTATCCATAATACTTAGCTACAATAAATTGCAGCAATTGTGTGTATTTGGCATGGCACTGAGATACCACAGGCATGTCAAAATACAAAAATGTTACCACTGGGGTATCTACACTGGAGCATCCAGTTTTAAAAACACATTAAACAATGAAGGAGAATATTGTTGGCTCCTAACAAGCTGGATCACACCCGCTCTGCACGCTTTGTTTTGCCTGTTCCTCATCAGCTTTAGTTTTTCTAAGCGTGTCTACTTTTATTAGAAGATGTCTTCCCTTCTGAGAAGTCATCACAGGATTTTCTTTAAAAACTGCCTAGTTCATTAGCTAAAGTAAAACTGATGGGTTCTGGGTAATGACCAGTCTTGCACGTTATAGCTTGCTGTCACTCCCTTCACTGAGAACAGCGGTCACATGGGTGACCTTCAGGCCTCCCCAAACAGTATACAGTAAGCTAATTTATTAAGGATTCCACTTTATTTTCTTTATTTATTTATTTATTTATTTTTTAAACTGTAGTCATCGCCAATTATTTTTTATTATTTTCTCCCAATTTTGAATGTCCAATTATTATTTTTTTAAGCTCAGCTCACCGCTACCACCCTTGCACTGACTCGGGAGCGGCGAAGACAAACACACGCTGTCCTCCGAAGCGCGTGCCATTAGCCGCCCGCTTCGTTACACACAGCAGGCTCACCATGCAGCCACCTCAGAGCTACAGCGTCGGAGGACAACACAGCTCTGGGCAGCTCAGCAGCTCGCAGGCGCCCGGCCAGACTACAGGGGTCGCTGGTCAACATAAGCCCACCCCCCCCTCCCGGGCGGCGCTCAGCCAATTGTGCGTCGCTCCCTGGGAGCTCCCGTCCACGGTTGACAATGGAATAGCCTGGACTCGAACCGGCAACGTCCAGACTATAGGATGCATCCTTCACTCCACGCAGAGCATCTTTACCGGATGCGCCAGTCAGGAGCCCCAGGATTCCTCTTTATTAAGGACTCATTTAATCTGATTGGACGTTACAAAGCCTGAGATAATCTACAGATAACTCCAATGCTCAAGGAGATCTTCTGTGAAAAGGTTGTTTATTTGAATGCAGCCTTTGCTTGTCCAGTGCCGTGGACTACCAACCCACTCACAGAACTCGTTAAGACAACACATTACAGTAAACAAAAATAAAAAACTACTGTTGAAATAAACAATCTAAAGATAAACTGCTTTGTATACTGCCTACTTACAAAAAACAGTGGGCGGGGGAGGATAGGGGGGTCTTCTTGCAGTCTTCTGGTTAAAGATCTCTCTCTAAAGATATATACTCTCTCTTGCCTGACTGACATTTTTGATCCAACCATGAATGCCACCACATCAAATAATGTAATTTGTCATCACAAAATCTTAATGATCCAAAGATTTTGTTTAAATATGTTATGTTGTGTATAAATTATTGCATTTTTGTAATTGATATATTATAGTTGCTGCACTGTCACATATTTATAAAATTGGATACCTTTAATTTAACAACTGCCAACAGTGAACTGGTTAAAATACCTATGTTGTTGTTTCTCCTCCAGTCTCTGCTGTTTTCATTCTTCAAACAGCATGAGAAAGGCTGAGACCCTTACTGAAATAGAAAAAAGCCAATGAGAAACCTGCGCGATCAAAACTACTCGTCTCAGATATTCCCTTTCAAAATAGTCCCATAACAAAGTTGTCTAACTTGGGACCCTAACACACTACAGTAAGATACATTCTCGAGGCTGTGTGGTCCAGTGGTTAAAGAAATGGGCTTGTAACCAGGAGGTCCCCGGTTCAAATCCCACCTCAGCCACTGACTCATAGTGTGACCCTGAGCAAGTCACTTAACCTCCTTGTGCTCCGTCTTTCGGGGGAGACGTAGTTGTAAGTGACACTGTAGCTGAGTTCACACACCCTAGCCTCTGTAAGTCACCTTGGATAAAGATGTCTGCTAAATAAACAAATAATAATAATAATAATAATAATAATATTAGGCTAATAAAGGAGCTGAGGGTTTTTGGTGAAAGTGTGATAGGGGAAAGGGGATGAACAAACTGACAGTAGTGTGCAAGGATGGGCATATAAAGACATAAAAGTAAAATAATAGGCCATTAATTATAAATAACTATAGTATATTTAGCTAAATGAGATGTATGCAGAAAAGGAATTAAATAAAGTGAAGATTTAGCAACTTTGAAGCACATCGCTATCTGCACCACAGAACATATGTATTTACAAGGCTGACAATTACAGACAATGGTTTATACATCTTAAGGATATTATTAGCCTGTCCAAATTTGTCACGTAAGACTTTTAATTAAAACCGTTCATCAGAGATTTCTGTTTGTTCAGCACACCACACAAAATGAAAAATGTGATCCAATGATTCACTAGTATTTGCATTCAGGCAGGTAAGCTTGTGTACACTGAAGCATTTATAAACGCAGATATTCTGTAAAGTTCAGCAACAGCTGGAGCCCCCAGTCAGTGTTTGATGTATTTTTTTCTTTTTCTTGTTGAAACCTGTTATTTTGGATTACTGTGTCTTTTACAATGCAGCTTTCAACAGTCAAAACACCTTTAACCTGTATCTACTCCCGAATATTTATCAGTTTCAGAGAAATTCTATTCAGCCATTGCTAATCCAATACATCATGCCAGTTACAACTACAATCCTCAAAACCTTAAGCGATTTAACAACCTAAGACAGTATTTTGTTTTGGGGAGGAAATAAAAAAAAGAAGAAAAAAAAGAAGAAAAAAGTTTTTCCAGTCACTTTTATATAAAACTGTTTAGCTCTTTTGTGAAAGAATGGTCCTAATATTTCTGTGCTCTAAGACCCTGGAGATAAATTGGATTAGATATTGGGGTTGGGTGGGTCAGCTTTCCAAAGATTTTAGTGCAGGTTGGTAGTGACCCAAAGGTATTTTTATCGAAAGGGTGTTGACCTACAGAAATTAGTTTTGGTGGTCTCAGCCCAATATAAAGGGGGCTGGTATCAGTTTGGGCTGTTGTTTGAATCCTGTCAATCCTGGAGCACTTGTGGGGTCATGTATATTCTCGAAAGCCTGGGATCTCATTGTGTGCGGTGTAAGGAAAAATACCCTTTCAAGAACCTGAAACACCAAGTCAAGTAAAGCTGAACTCTAAACACAGTAATAATGTAAGACTTAATAAAAGCACAATTCCATTCTACACTGACATTTAAATGCCATTTAAGTGTCGTATACAAAGTTTTAAATAAATACCTGCAATGCAATGGTTATTCTTGATGTATTTAGTAATTGAAAATGTTACTGACTGTTTCTATAAAGTACTCCATTCAGCAGTGCTGAAGCACATTATTGTTTACATGCAGATCCCCTGTTTCCTAGGTGATGGGCACTTTTGACCATGCTAATACTGGAGAGAACTGTGAGAGCCTGTGGGATACTGGAGGACTTATGGCGATCCTGGTTTTATTGAGTGCTCCATGTTTACTAACAACTGTCTCTCTGTATCCCCAATTTCTCCCAAAATAAAATGGATTATCCCTACTGTACATATATCACAGTGCAAGTTAGTATACACACCATTACAAGTTGTACAGATGAAAACCCTTTGTTTGCAGTCTCACAGAGAGGGTAAGGATGGAATGGGCGTGACGGATGAACTATTTCCCAGTCTCCTAGGGGGGGCTTGTTGAGGAACTTGTGCAGAACACTGCAGGGAAGCTCAAATTGTGATTTCCCATGCCATGCCTGCACTGCAATTAAATACAGAAGTTTCAATATATAACACATTCCTCTTGAGTACTGATGCATACTCAAAACAACCATGCAAGTTTATTAACAGCCACCAGGATCTGAAGGGAGCAAATAACACAGCTGTGCTTTACACACTGATAAAGACTGGAGCTGATCATAATAGACACCAAATGCACTATCTAACATCTTAAAAAAAGGTTATGCTCCCTGAACAAGCACCATGATAACAAAAGAGAAAATCCACTGTTTCATAATTGAATGTCTGTCAGGACATGACTGACTTAAAGGAGCAGGCCAGCAGAGTGCCATACAGTTTTAAAAATAGTTTTTCCATATAGTTATTACTTTATAAGCCCAATTTTGTACAGCTTTTTAGACATTCCCTTTAAAACATAATAATACCGCCATGTGGAGCATTAGTGGATAGCACACCCTACTGAGCTATATGTGGAAACATAGCTCAGAACGACAGCATAGCTAATGAGACACGTGAAATTACGAAGTGCATTGTTCTAGGAGTCATTATTATTTATTATTTGAGACCGGTGAAAAGCCGGCTGTATAATGTGTAGTTGATGTGGATGGGGTTAAATCCCCAGCCCTATAAATCTTGTGGGAATGTGGCTGGAGCCTTAATAAGGTAATTATTTTATTAATAGGTAATTAAGGCTCCAACCACAGAATATAAAAGGACCCACTCCGGGCTCATTAAAAGGAGAGATGAGGATACAGACGTAAATATAGAGAAAGAGAAAGAGAAAGAGAAAGAGAGAGAAAGAGAAAGCAAATGCTACCACGACTACAAGGTTGAAAGGTACTCGTTTTACTAATGTGTAGTATTGTTTGTGTTTGTTTTGTTTTGGTGTGGCCTTTTCTTTGTGTTTTATCAACATGTTTGTATTATTATTTAATAAATATACAGCTGTGGCCGTTTCAGCCCCGTGCTTTTGGTTTTGACGTGCCGCTGGAAGCTGACGTCAACACCCATGCCACTCACGCCATCCTTGCCACAACAGTACAGATTATTGGCCTCAGGATTCATCTTTTGAAGAGTTTTTTAAGTTATGTGGATAGAAGCAAGTAGCCTACAATAGTATAAACAGCCATCCCCTTTTAAATGTTTGTTTTGCATCCTGAGCCATAATAGAATTGAATGTTTTATAACTTCATACTGTAGTGTACAGTAGCAGTCTGTTTGGCTCACAGAGTGACAGACGGGCAAACAAGTTTCACAGGGAGATTGTGTTTCACAGCTAAAACTATATTTGGGTAATGGAAACAAACTGTACTGTTAACAGGGTCTGCTGTCGGATAAAGTAGAGCACATAAACCATATACTTTAGGGTCTAAAGTCTAAAATGAGCCTTTTCCAGTTATGACACAAGCTTCTCCAGAGCAAACTCTGGCACATCCCAAGAAAACAAAGGCCAATGAGTGAGCAGCATCTTTACTTACCCAGCTGCTGAGGCAGGATAGAAGTATGAAAGTCCCAAGAGTGCCTGAGAGGGAGGGTTGGGAAATACAAATTGTTATAACACCCCCTGCTGTGAAGACCCCATTAAAAACAACGAGAAAAGCAGCAGGCAGTCAATCTACAGACTGCTACTGACTCCTTTGATGCAGTTGGCAGATAACTCGGCAACAAACATGAAGTAACATCACAAAGAAGTTTAACTCTAGCAACAGTCATGCCTCATGCCCCTTTGGAAAAAAAACGTAGACTTTGACACCTCTTGTATTAAAAAAAACCCCACAACCAAGCAATCTGTTGTTGCTCTTTTTTATTCTTTGCCTTTCCACTTTTCTTTGTTTGTTCACAAACAACTAAGCACCCTATAAACTGAATACCCATTTAATGAGGAAGGACCCATTTAATTAAAACCCTGTCCAAATTGTAGAGTTAGTTGTAATTTTGATCCCAGTCTAAGACCCACATTATCTTTCCATTCTGGACATCACACATGGTCAGCACAATGCTCTGCATCTGGACCCTGCTTGGTAATATCACCCCATAATCCTTTTCACCCAAGTCAACAATATGGTGCAGCATCATGACATTTTTATGCTGTGATATCACTGAACAGCTGAGGCCTACAATTTGAGACAAATGCATAGAACACAAATCCCACTAGAGAGCACAAGCCCCAATTTTCCAATGGCTTTCTTTATTTCTGAACAGTTAATTACTTTGTCACCTCAGCCGAGCTCAGGTTAACACTTGCAACCATGGCCTTCAACAGAACTTTAATGCATGTCGCAGCACATGGTAACTCAGGTACATTGAACACTATCTCTGGATCAGAATGACATGAGATTCAACTCAAGGCCACAAATCCATGGACAGGATTAGTCTACTTTACATTATTATTATTATTATTATTATTATTATTATTATTATTATTATTATTATTATTATTATTAGTTTATTTAGTAGACGCATTTATCCAAGGCGACTTACAGAGGCTAGGGTGTGTGAACTATGCATCAGCTGTAGAGTCACTTACAACTACGTCTCACACGAAAGACGGAGCACAAGGAGGTTAAGTGACTTGCTCAGGGTCACACAATGAGTCAGTGGCTGAGGTGGGATTTGAACTGGGGACCTCCTGGTTACAAGCCCTTTTCTTTAACCACTGGACCACACAGCCTGAACCACACAACATGGGTTCTTAACAACCCCTTCACAAGGCTACACTGGGACAACTCATTAGATAATGCACATTGCAATAACAAAGTGATTTAGAGTTCAGGCCACAACCACAACTTGACAAAAAAAAAAAAAAGTTTTAAAAAAACAAGCAAGCAAGCTAGGGACTTTGATAATGAGCTACCAATTTAATCTAATGCTGCTTTAGAAAAATAATGCTTTAGGAAGAAGCTCACCCACAGCTCTGAACTTTGTGCCAGTGGGTGCCAGCTGGTATGCAATGAAGTCCACCTTTATTTCACCTAGCAAATCCACTAATGAGCAGGTTCTCTTCCCATCTACAGTAACCAATTAATTCTTGTTAACTTCCCTTGCTAGGCAAAGCTTTTAATTTAGTCTGAGGAGCTTTGCAGTGTTTAGTCTCCAACTAAATTATGTCTTTTCAGCAAGATTGTAATTGCAGGTCATAACCTGTTAATGGTCATTATAACCTTATGGGGGCACTCTGAATGTCTGCAACTGCATTTCCTGACACCAGTGGCCCCTTTTATGTGAGGAGCTGAAAAAGTGTTAACAAAGAAGGGGTAAACGATTCTTCTTCATTCATGGAGTTGTGTAAAGCCCCTTTTTAAACCAGGAATCTCACAGGGGTGGTAAGCAGGCTCTTCACAGGCCCGCTCTGCTAACACCCCCTAGTAAACAATGTAAAAGTAAGTCATGCATTCCCAGCTACTGCCATTTCAGCCAGCGTACAAGTGATTATACGGCTCCAGGAACAACTGCAGTGAAAGTATCCTGGTCAGAGATCAATGTAATTGTTAATTTCTATTAACAGCTTGGGATTCAGCTCAACACTTTCTGACAAAACAAAAAAAAAAGAAGGATTCAGGAAATTTCCACAGAACGCTCTAATAGAATCAATTAGAGTTAAGTGGCTATCTTATAAATAAATACTCCGATTTAAAACAAAATCTCAAACTAGCAATTATTTTGCAATTCAAGTCTTTTTTTTCATTGCAGTTAATTAACACTTCCTGCTAATAAATTGTTGTTTGTAATTACTTGGCCCACTTAGCTTAGTCACCACCAACTAACATCTCACTACAGCAGACAAATACAATTTTTTTTTTTTGAAAAATATTTTATTTTATTTTATTTTTTTTAATATGAATGAAGGATGAATGAAGGCTAACTGTGCTTTTACTTTACTCCTCCTTGGTAAAGTTTGGCACACAGGTTTAGAAGGATGATATCACCTTAATCCCAAAATAAGAAGAGCTTTAATATCAGTGGTGATCAATACAGATTTTTTCTTGTGTACCATCCTCAATCTCTAAAAAGAGTCACAGTCGGCTTTGGTTTCCCTTTGGAGCAGCTGATTAATGTTATATCCTTCAACACTGGAGGCAAGAGTTCAGACTACTGCAAACACTTTCAACCGTCTGATCTCCAGCAACCTGAAATGATAGGAGCGTAATGTGTTTGTTTTCCTACTACACAGAAAACAAACCAAAGTTAACCCACCAACAGAAAGCGCTGCTGCTATTCGCAAACAAAACCCTGGGCTCTTTGTTTTCTCGCACTGCGTCGAAATGTATTGCCTGAAATCCAAAGGGGTTCATTGGAAAGGACACCAGCTGGCTTAACGCAAATTCCTGATACACGGAAATTCTTGGCAGTTCTTTTACTCCAAAAAAGTAAATGACTTTGCTCTGTAGGCAAATGCAGTTTATTAATGTTTTTTTTTTCTATTAGCCATATGGCTAAGCGATTTCTACTTCCTCAAAAGAAATAACTCAACAACCAAAAGGCCACCAAATAAACTCAATTTATGTTGGGCTGTCACCAGGGGTGCAATACACCTAGGTCTGTGGCCTATATACTGTACAGCATTTTGTGCCACCTTAATTCAGTTTCTGGCCCTTCAAAAGGTTGACCATTTTAAATGAAAAGTCTTCAACATAGTTTTACAAATAAGACCTAGAAAATAACAGATTTTTTGACCATTTCCTTTTCAGATATAGTACCTGGGAATATCAGCATTCTGTCAAAGAAAAACAGAACTGGCAGGTATATTTGAACACATAATTGTAATTTGGTTACAGCTAGGAATATCCAGTTGGTAAGATGGGGCCGTTTGACATTTCAACCTTCTCTGTCTCCCGCTGTCTCTCTGTTTTAACAGTCACATTACTTACAGTGTGGTGGGATGCAGATACTGTAGTACGAGTGACTAGGGGATCCCCAAACTCCTACCCATGGCGTTAACTTACCAAGCCGTGGGCAGCTGGCAAACATGACCTTTAATTCTAATGAACTGAGTACAAACTACCTCATCATGCCTTCTCCAAAAAACAATCCTGAAAGAAACTCTTGTTAGATTGTTGCCACTTAGGTTTCACCGTGCCTGCATTATCTACTCACAGCTTTAATGACTTCCTGCTGAGAGAGGCTCTGTGAAAGTCTTGGCAGCGGGGCTAAGAATAGCATTAAATGCAAGGTTATCTGGGCATTACACTCACTGTAACATACAATTAACTCTCCTCTTCCATTTTCATTACACAATTATTCATTAATGTCAATTTAATTGTATGCATTGTTCTACATGACCGAAGGCTGATTACAGGCCTTTTCACTCCAATATACCAAGTTAACTGGTGCCAGCCTCACTTGGGGCTGCCTAATTGCAATTTAGCCCAGACCTTCCTTTTTAGCCCTCTAGTAATGGAACAACTAATTCCAGGCAGGTACCGATTTTAAAGTGGAAGCATTGTCTGAGGCAGAAATGAAGCAAACTCTTAGGAGTGGTTTTCTAACCTATTGTGTGTAGGAGTTTCTTTTGTGTCAATTGTTAAGTGATGTCAAACTGATGCAGTCCCAATGCATTCTTTTTATAAAGTATGTGATGAAGTCAGACAAATGCCAATTATTACTGCATATGTTATTATAATAAGCTTGTTAAAGTCCTAGGTTTGTACAGAAAGGAGCAAATACTTAGCTTGGTTAAAAAAAAAAAAATCTAATACATTACTAAAATCTGAATAAAAAACAAAAACAAACTTTATTTCTGTTCAGCTGTTCTGCTTTCCTTTTACCAAGGGCCAAAAAACAAGAGAACATGTGGTTAAACTAGGGACCGCTGTCATACCCATATTCTAGCCTACCAAGAGCGGATAATCTCATTTTGAACAGGTGGTTAGCTGGCAACTGCAGAAAGAAAATAAAACGTTGTAATACTCATCACAGGGTCATTTTTTTTTTTTTTTTTTTGCAATCATTGCTTCCTGTGTGTATGTGAACAAGAGGAACTGTATCGTGTAGTTGGGGTATGAATTACTCTCTTAAAAAAACCTTTTTTTTCTGTAGTGTGCGTTGAGGTAAATATGATCTGTTCCAGCTAAAAACATCCCTTCCAGCTTCCCTGGTATTCACTGGGCTAGTATTAACCTTTTAGTTTCATCCTGCTGACTGCAATCAGGGTCTGCCATTTTAGGCTTATTAAAACATTGAAACAACAACTGCTCAGGCTTTTTTTTTTTTCACAGTGGTAGGGTGTGTCTGTGAGATAATGAAATACTCATTAGAAAATCAGGAAATAATTTCACACCATCTTGTCGCAATGAGTCAGGGGAACGCCTTCTTTTTAAAAGCATCTTGATGTTCTGTGCACACCTGCTAGTGACTGTATGATTAAAGTGCTTACATTGTAACACCCCTCAGGCCAAACTGACTGTTTTCTATGAGCTAAGATCAGCATCAAAGTCACTCAGGTAGAATCCTTCAGGCACACAGGTTCAAAGCTTATTTGTATAGATCTGGTTTACACTGGTGTCCGTGTTATATTTGAATCTATACTTTATTATTATTATTATTATTATTATTATTATTATTATTATTATTATTATTATTATTATTATTATTATTATTTATTTCTTAGCAGACGCCCTTATCCAGGGCGACTTACAAATACTGTGTAAGAATAACACGTGAAAGCCTCTTAATAGCTGTATTGAATTCTATGGAGAAAAAAAATGTCATCAAGAGAGAATCCTGTTCTGACTGTTATCAATTTCTGCCTTTTGTAGTTTGCCTATTTTTCTTTTTTAAAAAATGGCACAGTATATTAGATTAGGGGGTTACACTGTTCATGCATCATAGTTGTTGCTAGTTACTTTACTAGTTTGTGTAGTTTGCACTGGTATCTGTTAAATTGCAGTAATTGTATGTTTTGTAGAAATAGTATCGATATTTTCTCTTGGTTGCCCAGAAATAGTATAAAGCAGTGGTGTAGTGGAGCCAGAATGCACCAGAACGCTGTTTCAGTATTATTTTAAACAGACAGCAGTGGTGTAGTCAAGTCGGAACACAAATCATAAGTCACATGACTCACATCTTCTGCACAACTGTCTGATTCAGTCAGGAACTTCTTATATTACAAACTAATACTTCATGAAGGCAAAAAATGCTGACGAGGACGACAGCAACAGTGCATCGACTACGACTGCGGACACAAACCCAAACTAAGCTCTTCCATGTGGAATCCTCTCAGCTACTCCAAAACTGGGCTCCGACATCATCGTTCTGCCACTGACACACAGACACGTAAAGTTAAGCATTCTGACAAGATGGAGAAAGACACTTTGTGGAAATAATTGTAGAAATCAGGTAAATGCATTACCTAATATATGTGTCACTGGAAGTTACTAATAAAGAAATAAGAGAAATTATACATTATAATCTTATGAATTACTCATTAATTCCTACTAATTATGACCCACCTAGTATAAGTGTAACCAATAAGATAAATTCAAACATTCAGTGAACATGCTGTAAATATCCTTTTGTGATGACACAAACTTATCATAATCATTTCTGGCAAATGCATAAACTCTCATTACAATGCACGTGGGTTTGACCGAAGAATGCAGCTTTTTTTAGTAAAGCAAGCGCCGTTGTAAATCAGCTTAATACATATCCTAACCAAAACATAATAATATGACAAAATCAGTAATAGTAATGGTTGCATATGCTTCCGGATTAATGTTCCGAACAGCCACAATCATGTGGCGTGTTTAGTTGTTCATTAGTATTCTTCCCTTCCCTTCCCTGTTTCTCATTTTTTTCCTACTTCTGTTAATAATCATCTCCATTCGTGAGCACCTGGGTTGATATTTGAGCAGCCTAAAAGTAACAGTTGTTGTTTTTAGCACCTTTGAGGCTTTTTCCCTGTAGTCATGCTTAATTTCCAAATCAATCATGAAAGTGACTGGCTCCTCACCTTACACAATGCTTAGCCGCTAACCCTGTAATAAAAATAATAATGGGGAATGGCGGTACTTTGAGTAGCTAATAAACTTAAAGGGGTCATCCGAACAGGAATTGGGAGAGCTAACAGTAACAAAGATCCATCTCAGAGGTTGCTATGAAATTGGGCGAAAGATGAGTGCGCGTATGTAGGTGATGCGAAGGATTTATTAAATTACTCTTTTCAAATCAAGAAATGAATCCGTTCCATTAAATGTTGTTCTGAAAAGCTTTTTAGAAAATTAGAGAGACCTGTGACACACATTTATGAAGGCTTTCATATAACTTCAGTACCATTGAAAAGTTCCTGCTTCCAGGTCCTACTTTGACGTTTCATCCATCCATCCATCCATTATCTGTAACCGCTTAATCCTATAGAGCGTCACGGTGAGCCGGAGCCTAACCCGGCAGACACAGGGCGCAAGGCGAGACTACACCCTGGACGGGACGCCAGTCCATCAAAGGGCAATTTAGAGAGGCTATTGCACCTAGCCAGCATGTCTTTGGATGAATTATTGAAATAAAAAAGTGTATTATCAATGTGCAAATGAACAGCAACTAATTAACTCATGCATCTGGATCTGATGAATAATTAAGCAGGTCATAACTCAACTGCAAAATATTTGCAAGAAAAAGAAAATGACATATTATCAAAACACTATGTACTCTGTATTTCACTATGTACTATGGTGGATGTCACCCTGTCTTTTTCATCTGTAATAGAGTGCTTTTTAAGGTAATTTTGGTGCACTTAGAAAACTGCAATCCAACTGCTTTTTAATAGGATTCTGGACCTTGGTTGTATCTGCCTTGTAACCAGTTTTCAGGTTGTTTTGGTGTGTGGTAACAGAGAACAGGCAGATGGACAGACAGGACGGTCGAACATTAGATTGACAGGCGACATGGTGATAACTATAGGTACTCATTAGGCAATGGCCATGAAATAAAAAATGCACTTGGAAATTAAGCATGACTACAAAGGATCACACGACTGTGGCTGTTCGAAACATTAATCCGGAAGTAAATGCAACCATTATTCTAATTTTGTCATATTATTATGTTTTGCGATTTTCAAAAACTGTACAGCATGGAAAAACACTTTTCAGTCAGTTCCAGGATTTGTGTAGAAGACTTTTAAGCACAACAGCCAAGAGGATAAAACATTTAAAAAATCAGCTGTTTTTTGGGTTAATAAAACAAAACAATACAATACATAACTGGGATCTGTTCCCTTGTGCTGTATACTACATTGCGGGTAATATTTAAAACCTGAAATAGTTTGTCAGCTTTACGGCCATTAATTTTCTTTAAGGCCAATGCTGTGCAACCTTGTGTTTACAGCTAAACAATTACTGCTAGGGAGTGAGTTGCATGGTTATTAAAAATAATTAGTCTTTTTAAACCTTTCATGAAGGAAGACCTTATTAAAGCTTTTTCACATTGACTCAGCTGAGACCAATGAAGCTAAACATCTTGGAAAATGAGTTCTTCAGTAGAAACAAATGTTTGCAGAAGCTGATCCTATTAATTCATGATGTCCTTATGCACATTATTAAATGTTCCAGCTAAGAAACAACATTCTACTTGCTTACATTTAAACTAAAGCTACCTTGATCTTTTTAAATTGCATACAGCTACGATAAAACTATAAAATACTAAAAATCTAAGCAAATGAAGATGAAGGACACCTGCCATTTAGGGTTTATATTGTTTCATCAACCAATGGCGATGACAATGGCACTATACTACAGGCCAGATACTGCTGTAACTGTTGTATATTATTATTCTTTTTTTTATACGCGGCGTTCCCACCCCAAGGTGTCCCAGAAACATCTAACACACCGACACTGTATTAACAACACTCGTCTGGTCTTCAAAGACAACACAGGTGCAATTTTAATTATGCGATAGCCCCCAAAAAAGCCAATGTAATCTGTATGCAGCATTCACAATCTTGAAGTGTTTTGTGTCACATCTGTAATAACAAATGCTATTGTTTTTCAAGTGCTCCGAAATCCAGATGCTGTTAACCGTTCACTGTGCTGTTGCCTGAAACCAATTAAAGTGATTAAATGGAAATGCCATACGAGATGCCTACAGCACCAATAAACTCGGAGCTGAATAATAAAGTCAAAGGTGGAAAACCCTGTACGTATGCCTTATGAGCTAAAGTTGCAAATATCTACTTTCTGTGTTTCCTGTAAAATGATGTCACTTTAATGCAAAGCTTGAGGATGTTTATAACCTCCCACAGTTGCATATAATATAAGCATTGGGATACATGGCAATGGTAAATTACAAAATTACCATGCAAATATACCGTGGTGAGCTTTTATTAGAGTAAAATAGGCAAAAAACTGCAAATGTGATAGGGCTAATTTTCATATGATAAAGCACTGGCAAGGACACCGTGATAGCAGGCTGGTAAGAATTAGGTTTCTCATCATTTTGTTATGTCACCACCCACGGGCTAGTAATGTAAAACATTTACACAAAAGCACTGATAATATTTTATAAACAACATTGCATGTGGGTAACACTGTGACGGTGTTATTAAGCAACAAGCTTGTTAAAAGGAATTCCTTTTTCCCATACAGGAAGTTCACTATAACTAAAGCCTGTTTTTAAAGGCAAGCCCCAGAAATGTTCAAATACAGATAGTCGGTTTATTAATGAAATGAGCTATTGTATGATCTCAGGAGCTTTTGCACCTACAATATGCCTTTGATGAGATTAAATAATCCTTTTCAGGCAAAAAGCCGAAACATTTAAATGTACAACCTGCTCAAGAGCTCTCTGCCTTGTTGCTCTGCTGTATATGCGAACAAAAAGCATCCCCCAAATCATCATTAACTTACAATTGTCTTGCTTGAGGAGACACTGGGTTAGAATGAGCTCAGTTAATATCTTCGGCTGTGGCAAATTAGCAGGGAGAAAAGGCTCCAATTTCTAAAGTCTACAAAGCCGGCAAGGGTCAATTTAGATGACCGAAATTGATGAACAATTCTGCTGCCCTGTGATTGTTTTGATAAGCATGATCCCTATCTTTTCTGAAAGGTTTTAGATTCATGGCTCAGTTTAAGTTTTTTTTTTTCTTCTTTTAATTAAACCAAGTCAAATTTACCCCTGGCTGCACAGGCTTGCGAGGCTGGAATGTACTTTGGAATCGATATTGCAAAACACTTAATTTTCTGCTTACTCACAAGAAATATATGAAGGTCATACGGAGAATCCCCCATGACAGCCCCCTTGCGCTCAGCCCTTGATACAGCCCTGCCAGGAGGCATCTGCGGGCCAGATGACACCGGATTTGGCCTGCAGGCTGCCATTTGCCGACCACTTACATATACATTCTTGCCCATTTTTGTAGATTTTTCTGTATAAAACACTCCATTTTTTTAATAATAATCCTACAATTATCCTTTTATATACTTGCAAAGAGGTCATATCACTGCTTATGTCAAGGTTTAACCTTAAAAAACAGGGCTTTTCTGAAGATAAAAGCTGCGCAATGTTCAATGTCTTGATATAAAGTTTATCCAGCTAGTTTAGCTAGTTTTACTCATAAATACTTAAACAACGTTTACATTTATATATATATATTTTTTTGTTTGGATTTTGAAAAATATAGCATTTTACCTCTGTATCTATGGAAAAAATGTTTTAACTTTTGGAGAAACAAATAAAAAGGGATAGCGAGAGAGAGAGAGAAAGAGTGAGAAAACCCCCCAGCTGCTGAAAAGCCTCTTTATGAAGAAGGTCTATTATTTTAATG
This sequence comes from Acipenser ruthenus, assembly GCF_902713425.1. Classification (NCBI taxonomy): domain Eukaryota; kingdom Metazoa; phylum Chordata; class Actinopteri; order Acipenseriformes; family Acipenseridae; genus Acipenser; species Acipenser ruthenus. Next base: position 38,068,250 of record NC_081200.1, on the reverse strand, counting down.
GTTGTCAAAGTTCTTCCCTCATTCTGCCTCAGAAATTGGCGCTATGATTGTCCACTGAGAGTTGTTTACATTTCTGCAAAAGCTCCATTTAGTTCTCCTGACAAGGTGGAATAAGTGACTGGCTGTGATGGATCGAGGCACCTGTCCTAATGGCGGCTCAAACTGTGCCCACTAGTGCACGTTACACTGATAAATTAACAACAGTTGGGACATGCTCCGCTAGCAGGGAGAATGAGGCTCCTAGGACAAACACACGCGGTTACACAGCCTGCTTCAACATTCCTCTGAAACTTATACTGACTCCTAATCTAATACGCCAACAGCTGCATATAGAAATTAGCTATCAGACAGAGTGCTGTTATTAATCTCATGTTACCATTGCAATAAAGCAAATGTTATATTATCTTTTAGTATTTGTATTTTTTCTGTTAATGGGAAATGCCCTTTTTTCTATAATAATAATAATAATAATAATAATAATAATAATAATAATGTGTAGGTTCTCTTTTATTGCTATAAGAGATGTCATCTCTCGTGCAGTTTGGGCAGTTCTGGCTGCTTAAACTGTGTAAAATGATTTGTGTTATAATAAGAGTCGTACTGTCAATGATGTAGTAACTTATTAATTATAAAATCGCAAAAAAAACCCTGAAGATTATACTCATGAACTACTCTTAAACACGGTATGTTCTATGGTCTGATTTCCTCTGGGTGCATCTATCAAAACTACATCAAAATAAATAAATAAAAGCTCTCAAACACAAGACAGATCAAGGGAAACAGCTTCAGTCATTCAGTCCTGTGCAGAATGCAGCAGGGGGTGCTTCCATCGACCTGTGGTCTGGAAGTGAATAACAAGAAGATCCATTTCCTTTTGCTGTCAGATCATACAGTATCTTCTACAGTACCTGCCCAAGCAAGCTCTTGAAAACTAGTGAATAGCTTTAGCTACCAATTAAATGGTTGAGTTTGGCCTTTCCTTTGTGTTTTACACAAATCAGTTGTGTGGAGCACAATGCCACTGCCAAGACTAACAGTAATCACACAAAATACCAAAAAATTAAAAACAAACCTTTCTGGTAATGTACCATGGGCTATATTAAACATTTTAAAATTAATAATTAAGCCATTTGATGATAACAGTGGAAGTTTTATGATTTTGAGGAAACAATGGAATTCAAGACCTTCAGAATAACAATAAGCCAAGTCAGCTTTAACTTTCAAACATTCAACACTCTAAAACAGATAGGGAGAGAATGTTAGCATTTTAACTAAAACCTTGTGAAGTATACTCTCTCGGATGGCATGTCTATTGGTAGTCTATCCCCTCAACAGCAAAACCACCGCCTCTCCCTTGCCCTGGTTTCTTGCACTGATGGCTGCATGTGGAGGAGACATCCTTAGAGGGTGGGAGAGTTAATTAAACAAATTAAATTATAAAGTTGATTATCTTGGGGGCAACAAAGGATCTAACTCAGACTGCCGGGCCCAGGGGTGGCGAGAGAAGCTGAAAAGACAGCCCTTAAAGCTGATTTATCTATTGTTGAGGTTTGTCAACACCGTCCCATAATTTAAATGAAGGTCATTAAGAGTAAGGCATATAATAATTGGTACATTAATCCAAAGTAAATATCTACCAGGAGTAAGAGTGTGATCTTCTGAAAACATACAGTACATGAGGGATGGATATAGCAGTCATTTGACTTTTTTGTTGGGTACTTTGAGTACTGAAAACGTGACAATTTAAAATACAAAAAAAAATCTTTAATTCATTTAGAGGATTTGTTACTTGTCTAATTTTCTGTTTCTTAATGTAGGTTTTAAATCAGTCTAATCCACAACCAATTATGTTGGAAAATTAAATGGTAAACTTTTCAGTATTCCAATCCATGCCATTAAATATCTTCAGCAAAAAATGTTTTATAATTTCAAATATCATCCACAAGGAAAAAGCCATCTGATATGCCTCACCTTCTACACAGTGTGGTCTGGATTGCAGTCCCAAGCAATAAAATATAAAAGTTGCTTTAAATGTGCTACACCATAATACACAAAATTTAAAACAAATGTATGACAGGTTTGTAGGAAATACATTCTGTTTACATGTAGGCCCATAAATAAAAGCCACAGCTTCCAGTGAAGCATCCATTTAATTCCCAAATAAACTGGGCCGCGGGAGTCTGGAGTGTCATATTGTTTTATATTATCTGTTGCATTAGTCTGCGTTTACATCCTGCGCAAGACGCTGACGGAATTCCCCAGGGATTACAAGAGGACAGCAACACATAAAAATGGCACCTTCAGCCTATGACCCTGTGTGAGCTCACTAGGAGTGGGAAATGTAGTTTGAAGGCTTCTTATGTCAATTCAGCTGCAGGGGTCAGGAGGCCTTGTCTAGGCATGCTGTTTGAACAATTTCCTTAGCAGTGAACATGTTACTGGGCAGTGGAGACTAATCTGGCAGCGACAGGCTGACCCTGATTCATTTAAATAAATGCTGAGACACTGCTTCCAGGCACAGTTCTTTTAATTTCCGACATTATTTAAACACGAGGAGCGAAACAGGGATTTCAATCAGTGATGTGTCAGTCCTATGTGATTTGTCTCATTAGATTCTCACACATATTTTGTCACTTTTATCTGTTTTTTTTTTTTAAAGAAGGGTATGTTAAGGATATCTATTATATAGTGTATTTTAAAGGTCTGATAAAAACACAGCTCTTGCTAATTAAACCTATGTGACAAAGCTAATTCTGCTTAGGTAAAAATCCACTGCTTAATGGAAGCAGTGTGGTGGGATGGGATCTCAGTTTTAATTTAAAGTAATGAAACTGGACAGTAGTGCTTTTTTTCTTATTATTATTTTCCAGGTAATGACTTCAACAGTTACAGTATAAGCAAAGAGAAGGTTTTACAGTTGTGTCAATGATTTGCTACTTGAGTGATTTAAATGTTTAACAAACACTCCTTGGGCCCTATTTCTGAAGCAAGCAGAAAGGCAAAGGCAGATTTACAGAGAGGGATTAAATAATTAAAAGTATTAAACTGCCAAGAAACTACTCAGAAGCATACATTACATAACCGCTCCAATTTGCTGCTAAGTTGTTGCATGCTAGTTTTTTTTTTTTTGTTTGTTTGTTTTTACTGTTAAGATTGTTTCATTACTCTGAGAAAATGAGCCTTTGCTCTTGCTTCAGAATGTGGCTACCGGGCTTCAGCTCCAATAAGTCTTACCTAATACGAATGATCACATCATAGGTCTCACATTTTCCTTTGTGAAAGACAAAACATTCAAATCATGTGAGTTATAGGACAAGCAGTGGTTAGTTACATTGTGCCTTCTGCACGCCATATCAATCACCACTGTTACTGAAAGGGGAAAAAATAGGGAAAGACACATTTGTTACACATAACCATGTGGAATATGAATTATAAAATGGCATGAATAGAGGGAGCAATCTCGTTGGCAAACAAGTGTTCCAACATGTGCAGTTATGTCACAATACCCGCACAGTTTGGAACTGTTAGAACCATTCCATGATTTACTTGCCAGCCAATTCACTTTGCTCTTAAAGGTGCAGAAATATATACAATATGGGGTTCGTTACAATATATTATTAAAGCAAGTGGTTTCATACATACAGTACCTAAAAACAATGCCAGGAAGAGTAAGAAGACGAGGGCCTCTATTATGTGAGGAAACATTTCAATGGTTACAGCATGTTAAAGCAATATGCTTGGCAGTGAAAAAAAAGAATTATGATGGACATTGAGGAAGTTAATGATATTGTGCTGTTAACAACCTGTCACCTTTTCTATACATTACAAACCTTATCTCTTGTCTAACATTCTTTTGAGATAATATGTTAGGCATGTGACAACATTTGTTGACAGATCTGCTGTTTTCAAAATGGCAGAAAAAAAATAACAGAAGTGATTTCAATTTGTAGAACTACCTGCGCCTGGAGCCAAACGTTAACAAATTCCTAGTTCCCCAGATCCCTGTCCGGCTCTGTTTAGCTAAAGAATTTTCACCATTTGTTCAGCTCTAGGTAGTGCCTGGAGCACAGTAAGTCATAGCAAGGATCAGATACCAATGCATCAGTGCATGTCTCAACTGGTTAAAACTACATGCACTGTTTTGTAACTGGTTTTCAGTAATGTAGAGGTAGTATCCTATTAGAACAAGATGATTTATAATCCTCTAAAAGTTTCGAAGGAGTTCCAGGAACCAGGTTTTTGTGCGTGTTTCTTTCTTTCTTTCTTTCTTTCTTTCTTTCTTTCTTTCTTTCTTTCTTTCTTTTTAGATACTGGGCTATATTCTCAAAGTTAATTACTCCAAATTGTCATTAGCGTTGTTTATATCTGAAGGAAAATATATATATATATTTTTAAACCAAATGTCAAACAACTTCAGTCAGAGTTGTTTATTTTTAATGTGGTATCTTTATTGGGTGCAATTTTTACTGTCTGAAAAAAAAACAACCTGTGGAGTAAACAGCTTTGAGAATCTAGCCCACTGTGTTTTATAGCAACCAAATGAATTAATACCGTAGATGTATCTTTATATTGAGGCAATGGGAAAGTCAGACCATCTGATGTCAGACACATTTGAGTTCATTCAGAATGCAGTCCTGTAGCTAAAAAGATCACCTCTATCCAGCTCCTTTAAGGGAGTCCCCTACCATTTCTTTTCTTAACGTACACAATACCTGCAGTAAGCTAAACTGATGAACTCGATGAACTCAGATGTGTTTCGGAAAGAACTACAGACCTATTTTAAACCTCAATTTGAAAACTCAGATACATCAACTTACTAAGCACAAAGGAAAATATTATTCAGCCTGCCACTACAGGTGTGATTTTAATAAATAATTAACTGGCCTGGGGCAGTCTGCTCAGACCACTTTGATGTTGGAGCACAGGGGAGCAATCTTAGGGAGCAGAGCTGGTCATGGGGTAAGACTGTCAATGGTGGCTGGCTACAGTGGTGGCATTTTCACCAAACAAAGGGCTGTTCTGGAAGCACAGACCATGACTCATTATACTTTCTGCCAGCTGTACATTTGTTACAAACAGCTCACCCGGGTGATTAATAATAGAAATATAATAATTACCACATGTGTAAGCATGGATACAATAAATGGGATTTATGGAAAAATAGATGTCAGAGAGTGTATTATAACACTGTGTAAATCCATCAAGGCAATCTGATGAAGAAATACAGATACAAAAACATGTATGAATCTTTATCAGATCCAAGAGATGGAATTACTGCTTTCCACATCATTAAACTCTGTGCATTTCTAATATTAGTGCCATACATATTAGCAGAGCTACTGCACTAGTATCAATGTGAATTAGGCAGTGGAGAGCTGAATATTAGGAGGCATTTTTATAAAGTGTATACATTGATAGGGCTTCAGTATATATTAAAAGTGATGTGATTTAATCTTTTGCCTCTGCCCCCCACAATCCTTTTTTTACGCTAGGAGATTTTGTTCTTTTCAGTTGTTGCAGTTTTCTGTTTTCTTCTCTTGAAGAACAGAACAAAACTATAAAAAAATATATTAATACATTATTAATCTTGTACGGCTGTAAAAACATCTGGCTCTTCAAGTGTAAATCACAGGTAAAACAACTTCCTGGTGGTATTTGACACAAGGTGATTGGATACGCTCTTGGAAAAGCACTCAGCCGATGAAGTCAATCCTTTTGTACAGTGGTTAAGACGGTCGCATGGGTACAAGTTCAGTCTACCTAGCAGAGGGATGTTTATCTACTTACTCAGTGATGTTCTCACTTCACTTAGTATACAGTATCTGTAATAGATGTATTTATAGTTAGTTACCTGTGTGTGTGTGTGTATGTGTACACACACACAGGTAACTAACTATAAATAGGGCAGCAGTGTGGAGTAGTGGTTAGGGCTCTGGACTCCTGACTGGAGGGTCGTGGGTTAAATCTCAGGTGGGGGATACTGCGGCTGTACCCTTGAGTAAGGTACTTTACCTAGATTGCTCCAGTAAAAACCCAACTGTATAAATGGGTAATTGTATGTAAAAATAATGTGATATCTTGTAACAGTTGTAAGTCGCCCTGGATAAGGGCGTCTGCTAAGAAATAAAAATTATATATATATATATATATATATATATATATATATATATATATATATATATATATATATATATATATACATTGCTCACCCTTTATAATGCTATAGTGGGGAGCCATAGTTACAAGACTGTGCTATTTGTGTTCCAACTTATAACGAGTATAAAAGGGCTACTGTAATGGCATAATGGAGCAAATGGGAGTCACGACCCTACCGTGTTATAACCGATTCCACACTATAACGAGGCGCGTTATAACAGGGGACCACTATATACATACATAGTATATATATAGTAACTGAGTCTCAGGGCTCAGGTTAGTTTTTTCAACCTTTTTACACACCAAGCCCAGACACAGAACGGAAAGTTTAGTGCCGTTGCACACTTTTATTATTTAGAATTATAAACAAATAATAAACAAAAACAAAACCTAACTCCCACACGGAGTACTAACCAAACTAAATATAGTTACTGTTATATCAAAGATGATTTCAATACTTATAAAGATACATGTATTTAAGCTTATTCTAATCTACACATTTATTTTAAGCTACACATTTTAATTCACAGTTCTCAAAGCAGCTAGATAGAAAATTCCTCTTTTAAAGACTGATGTGATCCTCAAGGATCGACTAATGCTCCTGTGTATTTTGATTTCCTTTTCTTTCTATTAAAATAAAGTTTAATAAAGTCTTAATTTCCTTACTACATCATTAGTATCATACAGATACAGAGGGCCATCTGGCAAATGCTCAAGTAAAGGAGATAAGAATGTATAATGAGAGGGGCTGATTTTCCCTAACAGATTTTAATAATAAAGCAAGGCTGCAATGATTATCTCATTGGTACATGTGGGTATTCTTTGAATAGGTCAGCTTCTGCTAATTATAAGACTATACTGACATCTGCTAGTACAGCAGAGTAGGTTGTGTTTTGCAAGCATATCATATTATTGGCCCCCTTTTCTTCCGGCTAGCAACAGTTTACTACTCCTGCCCCACGTTGTTTAATTATTATTATTATTTTAGTATTTTACATTTCATTTGTCTACCCCTCTCCCACATGTCGGCACATTGGTGACGTGACCCCCTACGAGACCAATATTAGGCAAAGTACACCTATCTTTTACTGGACTGGTGCTAAATAGATTTCAAAAATAAAACCCCTCAACAATACACTGCTGAGGGCAACAAATAAAACGTCTTATTGAACTTCTTCCCACTAGTTTACTCCAGAATGTATTATGGACTGTTTAAAATGTTGCATGATAACAGTTCCGATCATTAGAAACGCTGCTGAGGTTACACTGAGTCAGAGCTTTGCCAAGACATGATTCCACCTTATCTCAAAGACTGAGTGAGCGCTACAGTGGCACACACTTTCAGCAAACTTTTCCTAATTAGATCCACTTGAGGCACAAGTGGCTGTAAGCCACTTAGTCAAATTAAATGTATGTTACCTTTTTTATGAACCGGTATCATGTTTTGCATGCAGTACATGATGCCGTGCTAATGCTGTTTCCAATGTGCAGCTCTCTGCATCACAAAGAGTTTCCATACGGCAGTACCCTTTAAAGCGAGTTCACGCTAAAATGATGTGTCATTAGCAAATTACACAGGTGCCAAAGTGAGTTTATCATCCTCAGTATGTAAATATTCCTAACAACCTAAGGAAGTGTTTATAAAATCTCCTATCTCTTAAGCCTAATGAGCAAACCACACTGATCTGAGATTACTGTATTCTGATGCATATAGTCCCGCCTGAGGGGACTCAGTAGCTAATACAGTACTCTCTTGTAATCTTAATGCAATCCTAATGAGTAGAAATATGTTCTGATATGTCAACTTCCAATAAAACTATCCAGCACCTGGGCAAATACTGATCAAGAAACCGCAAAGATGTATTGTTAAGGTGGAAATGTAATTCCCCAATGCTATTAGTACTAAATAGAAAGGGTAACAGTGCAGCTGGTAGATGTGACATTTTGTCTACAATTCATCTAACTAAAATTGTATTCTATACAAACTGGATGTACTGAAAACATGCACTTGCAAGCAATAGCCTGCCTCATATTTATATTATATATTGTATCCAGCATATTATATACAGTATCTGTCAAGGTATATCATTTGTTAAATATTCATAAAGTAACTGTGAACTAGATATTAGACAGGTGGGCTGTGTGTCTCATTTTAATGATCTGTTTTGCGATTTAAAGAATTTTGGGCAGTTGTGTTTAGATCTGCCATTGTTTCAATCATTAAAATAAACCCCATTGTGGTGGCATCCAGATTTAGTAAGCTAAGAGATGGCAGCTCCTGTCCTGGAGGGCTGTTCAATTCAAGGTTTATAGGTCCAGGTTGGTTTAATTGGTTCAGATTAATAGATATGGTTGGAACAAAAGCCCGGAATGAAAGTTCCTAGGTTGCCTTTTGCAGTAAGCCTTTCAACTCCAAGTCAGAGGTGATGGAATGTTGGGGGCCGATATGAAATGAGTTCCGTTGGTCTCAGCCAAGTTACTAGCATCCACAGCACAACTTTACACCTTTGCAGGCAGTCTACAGAGACCAAGGTTGAATCAGCATGGCATCCCTAAGAGGTTGGTCCTTATGGAGTAGGGTTATTGAGGTACATTTTCATGGGGAAGAGTGCGAAGGCATGTGATGGATGTTTCCTAATGAATCTCCCACTCAGAGGGCTGAATGTTACAGTCAGTACAGTAACGGTTTAATTATATTGAACCTCAGATAGGTCAAGTAGTGCTGGAACTGCTTTGTGTAACAACTGTGGACTTCAGCTGGGAATCAAACCCAGTATCTCATGGGTTTAGTCATTTGCTCTAAACCTTAAGACTAAACAGCCTTTCTGAACCAACCTTGAAAAAAGACACCCCTGTAAATATTTCACAGAGTGTGGTCACAGTTACCTTTAAAAATGCAAGTTACTGTTGGCGGAAAGTGTAAGCATATATCATGTTATTTCAGCGGCCCTGTTTGTATTCTTTGATGACAGTAAAATAAGATATCAATACTGAGGTGACAGGAGATTAGAAACATGATTAAAAAGATGTCAGTCAAGGTAGAAAGAATTAAGTGGGATTGATATAGTGGTTGTTAATAGCGAATCTGACATCTTTTCAAAAGCAACCCCCTTAGAACATACACATGTTCCATTCCACTCCATTTTAATTGCTACAATGTGTAGGTATACATGCAACCGTGCATGGCAACAAACAAACAATCACTGAATACAGAAAAGTTAGTTTTCTCTACGAAAATACCCTGCTCCAGCGATTCAAACAGATGTTATTAATATAGGACTAAAGATAACTGATCCTCCTCAGACAAGCAGACATTTTCAATATAGTATATATATATATATATATATATATATATATATATATATATATATATATATATATATATATATTTTAGCTCAAAGAGTCAGCTGCTACTGCACTGTGTTTGCTTTTCTTTTTAAACAGCTGAAGAAGGGCTTTTACCCAAAATGTCCTGAAAATAAAATATTGTTTTAATCATTTAAACTTTTTGTGTACATTTAAAAAAAAAATAAACATTCATGAATAAAACATTGAAGCATTTAGGGAAAGAAAATCCACCTGAAGATTTGTATATACTTGGTGACATGTGTCTTTTTTTTGTTTGAAGTCAGCTAGTACTCTGCTTTCAACCTATAGACCACTGTTGTAAGTCCCACCACAATGAAGTCAGTCAGTTGAAGAAATAGCAGTGATATTAACCTCCAACACTGCCATAAAATAACCTTAATTAAAAGGGTAAATAATGCTTGTAATTACCCCCAGCCTAGTTGAACCCAGCATAAAAATCTAATTAAATAGATCTCTCGATGTAAAATGATTTCTAATTGAAAAGCGTTGAACTTGGAGGCATTCAAGACCATCTCAGATGTTTCAAGCTCCTTTCCTCCCATTTGCACTTTGACTGGGTGATATATAATGTGTAAATATTTAGTCTCCCCCGTCTATGAGGCACACTGCTGTCGTACATCATGAAGGGCTGCTAACCCTGTTTTCCTTATACCGAGCCTCTCTTCTTGTTACAGTGTATTACATTTAGATAAGCTTTGCCCTATGCATAATTCTTACACTCCATTATGTACATTGTAATAATGTTATAATCATATCCGGTAAAGCTGTGTAATAATCATTGCTATAATTTCAGCCTGTATTCTGTACCATTTGCATATATTTTTTAATAGAATTTGATATCATGTAGGCTCCCAAAATGTGACTGGTAACTGCTGCCTGCACAGTCATTTATATTTAGGGAAAACAAAATCAGTTAATTTAATAAGGCTACATGTTTAGGAGCCATCTTTGGGTGCGAAGATGTAGGAACAATATGTTTTTTTTTTAATGAATTAATTTGAAGATACGGTATTCATTCTGGATCAGTCTAGTTAGATGACACATCTTGTAAACAGTTATGCAAACTTTGCAAGAGACTTTTTTTTAAAAAATTGTACTTCCTGTGCTTACACAGTACAACTGAATGTAATGGAACAATCATCCTAAAGCAAACTATCGAAACAATGAATCCATGCATTTGTATATGGTAAAGAGTACTTCCTAGTATTTAAAGGGGTCTGGAATGTTAGGACAAAAAAGAAGGAATGAAATGTTTTGTGTATTTTCAGAACAATCTCATTTTTATAACTAAGACACCAGCCGCTGGTATCGTTTTAGGAGGGTGCTGTTTGTTGAACCTAATTCAGCAGTTTCATCCACGACACGACAAAAAAAAAAAAAAAAGAAAAGAAAAAGGCAGCTGCTGGAGAAAACAAAGACCTTTTATTTTCTGGATGCCGAGTTTCTCTTTCTTCCAAGTGAATACTACTGCGTTTTTCAGGTTGCTTCAATGCTGTCCTTGTTTTCACTATATGACATAAATAGAACAAATAAAAGATCCACCTTAAAACAGGTTTCCGTTGTTCTAACGATAATGTGACAGCATTGCAGAAACAGCCTGAAGGTATTTTTATTTAAATAACATCCTGTAAAACAATGTCCTCTTGTCAGTCAGCACTAATTTACCAGGAGCCATGTTATAAATCTGTTCATCGGCCAGCAAAGCACTTAACTCAGCACATCCCTAATAAAATTAGGAATGCAAGTTTATTACACGCACCTTAAGTAGTTTTTGTTGAGATATTATGATTTTGCTTGTGGCAACCATGGCTAATGTGGATTGGTATTTTCATTATAATACACCCCACAGCAAAACTCTGCTGTCTTCCACATGAAGCTATGCATTGCTAAAACATCTGACACTGCTAACCAGTCAGGCCTGCTCCACTTTGAAAACTTTCAGGATTTGCATAGCTATACCCAGACAGTATATCAGTGCTGTAGCTTGCTTCATCGTGTACATTGACAAGAATCTGCAGATTTTCTGTATTACACTTTTTAAGTATCTCAGTATAATGAACGACACCATTTATCTTGGATTTATTGTGACTTTAAAACTTGATTGCCAAAAATTTAAGACTCATTCATAAGACAAAACTGTGATTTAAGACAGCAAGAAGAGCTGTTTGGTGTAAATAAATGGGTTCTTTGCCATTTATCAGACATTAATTCCCTTGTAACCTCCTAGAAAATATGTAACCTTTCAATGTAGTGATTAGTGAGAATGACGCACACTGCTGAAACACAACTGGTGTTGTCAAGTGATCAGATGTATGATCATTTAAATAATGTGTAAAATCATGACTGCTAATCTATACTATACAACAAGTATAATCTATTGTAACACTGGGTCCAAAGGCAACCCTTTAAAAAAATTAAGGATAGCAAAATTAAATGGATATTGAAACACAAGGAAACTGCAGTACAAACCACCTTCAAAAACAGACGCCAGATATCGAATACCGTACCAAAACGTATTTAATTAGTCAAAGAAGGCTGGAAAAGGGGTGCAATGTGTCTGGATAATGACTGTTTGTTAAACCTTAAACATTTCTCGACATTTTGTATTTGATCATGGGCATTTTGTATTTGGGTATTTTTTTATGTGTGTTTTAAAGATGTTTAACGTGGTCAATGTCAGCCCATTACATTGTTTATTGTATTTATTTATTTATTTTCAAAAAACTAAGCAGAGCACATATTTGCATAGACATTAGACATACATTTAAACAGGTACAGTATATTCCCATGAGTCCATGCTTTCAACATGACATTTAAACTACTCATCAAACAGGAGGTATCAATAGTACAGACTATCAAAAAGGTGCAGACTCTTACTCTTCTCTATCTTATATGGGCTTTTTTTTATATCTATATTAATATGACGTTATTAAATGCATTAATTTTATCATGCGTTACGCAAGGTCTGGTTATATTTCTTTAGATATCGGTAATGTCATAGTAATGAAAAGGTTTTTTTTTGTTTTTTTTAGCATTCAATTTACATTTGCAATGAGGTATGGGTCATTTTAACCTCCATAATGCATAAGCCAGAAGTGACAAGGCATTGAACATTTTATTTATTATGAAGTGTATGCTAATAGAGCTGTCAAACAAGGATAATAATTTGGTTTGTATCTGTAACCCTGGTCTTGACATGACAGGACTAACACGAATTATAAGCTAGAATGTGCTTTTTCATTAGAAACACTGCAACTGATTATTCATACTGATAAAAAACTATACGTCCTAAAGGCACAGTAATACATAAAAGTGCTCCAGAGTTGTGACCATTCTTACCATTAATCATCAACAGCATAATCTTTAACATATCTCCTTATAAAACTCAATACAAAAGGTGATTATCAAAGCGCTTTTACTTCACATTTTAGTGAGGTGTTTTTTACTCCAATTGTTATTCAGCTTTTGTTGTAATTGTTATTACCACTTTTCAGCTATTTCAAGTTCCCTATTTTAATTCTATTCTATCTATTTTTTTATCAACAATATTAAAAAGGAACTGTACTTTGAACTTGATAACATTTACATATTGTTTAGGAACCTGATGAGACAACTTGACAGCACTTTATTAGAGCATAAATTAGCCTGCAGTTATTGGAGCCTCAACCACTCATTGCCAACTGGTGCATTTCCTTAAATGTAAAATAAGTATTGACCTGTGACCCTCGCATAGTACCATTCCAATGACTGAAGAGTCTAAAGGCTGATTATAGTACAAGACAGAGCTGAGAATATAGAGAATATGAAAATGCCTTAGTCTTTTTTAATGATTTCTATTCTTTAGCTTAGATTTATAATTTATAAAAGTAAAACTTCAAGTAGTAGCCTGTGCGTATCTGGACCACAGTGACAAAGGGAAAGCAGGTTTCTATGGGCAGGTTCTAAGAATATGCACGCTTCCAGAAACATCTGCACACAACCCTAATCCCTAACCCTAACCATGAATCATAATTTTACCCCAAACCATAAAGGGTTATTTTCATTTAAGTATTATACATCATATTAAAGTCACCCCCAAACTCAATTTGAGCACAGCATTATTGCTCTAAAGTATATTTTGCTTGGACAGACAATTATATCATCTGCCATTTGCAACTTTTCTGTACTGCACCCTACTGTACATTACAGTTTTTAGTAATATCCACCGCAGTGTCTTTTGTAAAGAATATGAAGGTGAGGTGGAGGGGATGGCATTGCAATTTTACATCCAGTTCACAGCCATGTCATCCAGCTACACTGACATGGGACCAATGTGAACACAGGTTGCAATTAAAAATTTGTGGACCCCAATACTACACATGCCTAATGCTAGCATTTCCAAAGTTACTCCATTACGTCAGCCAATCACAGTGGTTATTATTTCTCCATCAGTTTCAAGTGGAATGCCTCAGACCCAATTAAAAACTGGTTGATTGAATCAGCCCCAGGACCTTCTCAAGCAGGACATATAAACAAATTAATTGAGGCGTGGGGGAGGAAAAGCTGGGCTTAAATACAAATATTGGAATTACAAGAGCTCAATTCTGTGCAGAGAGTAATGGTTCAATCAAGACTGCCCGGCTATTGATGGAAATTAAATCTTGTGTCTGACCCTAGCCAGCTAGGCCACCCAGCTGATTTTGTTGTTATTCTCTGTCTGACCCTGTGTCTTTACTGCTAAACGCACTCTACAATACAAACTAGACAAAATTGTTTTAAACATTTGTACAAATTCTATTTAAGAAATTGTCACCAAATGGGATAATCAGCAAGCATGATATGCATTAAGTATACAACCTTCATTTAAAAAAAGTAAAAACAATACAACATATATATATATATATATATATATATATATATATATATATATATATATATATATATGATACAATATCTATATTATTATTTGTTTATTTAGTAGACACCTTTATCCAAGGCGACTTACAGAGACTAGGGTGTGTGAACTATGCATCAGCTGCAGAGTCACTTACAACTACGTCTCACCCGAAAGACGGAGCACAAGGAAGTTAAGTGACTTGCTCAGGGTCACACAATGAGTCAGTGGCTGAGGTGGGATTTGAACCGGGGCCCTCCTGGTTACAAGCCCTTTTCTTTAACCACTGGACCACACAGCCTCCTATACACACAATGGTGGCATATATACACAATGGTGGCAAATGTTAATTTTGATGTGTGCTTTGGATCGTTGTCGTGTTGGAATGTCCAGTTGCGGTTTTGTAGTGGAGGGTTTCAGATGATTGGCCAATATCTTTTGGTATTCTATGGAATCCATTTTACCATGTACTGGAACTACATTTCCTGTGCCATTAGAGGAAAAACTGCCCCATAGAAGGATACTACCACATCCATGCTTGACAGTAGGCATGGTGTGACTTTCTCCAAATGGAGAAAGTCATGGTGTGACTTTCTCCAAATGTAACGACTATCAGCGTGACCAAATAGATCGATTTTTGTTTCATCACTCCAAAAACCTTTGACCAGAACTCATATCCATCATTCAAATGCCATTTTGCAAACTTTAAGTGACTGTCCTTGTGACGTTTTTCTAAGAGTGGCTTTTTCCTTGGCCTGCCACCATTGAGACCTTCACCTTGCAATACTCGACCTATGGTTGAAATGGAAACCCCAGTCCCACTTGCAGCAAATTCAATTGGAATATCTTTGGCAGTCAATCTCGGATTGTTATTAACCTTCCTCACAATTCTTCATTGTGACTGTACCATGATTCTTGTACTTCTTGATAGTAGAAACAATAGTTGAAATTGGGATACTCAAATGATTGGAAATCTTCTTGTATATTTCTCTAGCTTTATGACAATTAATAATGTTCTGCTTAATGTCTTCAGATTGCTCTTTACTTTTTCTCATATTGACTTATTGGTAATGACAGCAATCATCCTATGCCTAACCCTTGTATACTCTAAAATGTTCACCTACAATCCAACATTTTCTAGACTTTTCTCGAATTAGGTTCTACATTGTTATATTGAAATTTCCAGCATCTTATAGACAATACTATCATAGCATCAAAAGGTATGAATACTTTTTCATATGAAACATGCATGTGCAGAAAGCCCTGCTTTTAGTGAACTGATGGCAGCTGCAGTCATTAAAATCAGAAGATAAGCTGCTTTTCCTTTCAAATCAAACAATGGATGACGGTCTCCACTGCGTCTTTAAGTAGGCACTTGAAAGACAAGGGAATGCTAAAATAGTGAAATAAAGCAGTGGTGATAACCCTGAGCCAAAAGGTGCGATCAGGTAGCTAAGAAAATAGCGCACTCCCTAGCCCCTTAGCCTCCAGACGTTTCTGAGATACTAGATGAGAAGCATTCAGCAAGATGCACATCCAAAAGCCCTAGTGCATCTATAGTGTTGTACAGATGAACGGTGGTGGCATGCACTGTACTTCTGTCTTCTTGACTGAACATACCATGTATTATTTAAATTAGCAAATATAATATTGCATTCACATTATTTTTTTCCTAAGGCAGTATCGAGTAGACTAGCTATAGTTCCTGGCTGACTGAGTGATTACTGCCCTGGCTTAATTGCACGCGTTTCATACTTAGATATTTGCTTCTGACTTTCCAACCACCAGGGAATGTCGGTGGTTAAGTGGCTCATTTTATGGGTTCTTTTTAGTATTTTAATTGTTAACAAATTGCTTATTAATATAGATGTTAACAAAAGTTAACTATTCAGTAACTGATTTATAAACTATTTAAAAAAAAAGTTAGACAAACTGGAAATTGCAGCACATTAAAGTCTTTAAAGTGTCTTTAAACACATTTCAATCACATGAATGACAAGGGTGATAATCCCTAAGTAGGGAGTGGGGTTACCTTTTTATATTAGTTTTTAAATCACCTACTTAAAATATATTTCAACAGTTAAAACACATACAAAATAAAAGTTGACCACACTCAAACAAAGTCCAGAAATGTATTTGATCCTTTCAGCTTTAGATACCAAACAAAATATAAAGCCTTTTGGAGACATTGCTCATGTAAAACATGTTATACAAGTTCCATTTCTTCAGGGTCCTTTCCTCATTTTTAGCGTCCCCATGCAGGTAGTAATTCACTGTGAAAATGCACGGACAGCCTTTACAGAAGAGTCTGCCCTGATGGTTTCTAATGCTCTTTTGCTGTTCTTCATCTGTGAACAGCTGTTATTTCAAAAGGAGGAATCCACTCTTTATCACAGAAGCTTTTTTTCCTGTTGCCTTGTATCTGGTAAGGGGACAAGGAAGCACTGAAGGGGCTCAGACCATGACAGGAGCTGACGGTCTCCACCGATTGCAATTGTTGTCTGCACCATGGGAGGTGCTCAGGTTATTAGATTTGATAAGGATACCATTTGCTAGTTTTCACAATTCTAATCAATACGAAAGTAAGGTGATGCATTTTATATTGGTCTTTCTTTCCTTGTAATTACATACTCCAGATGAAATGTGCACCAGGCAGTGCAGTTCACAGTAATTAGGTTGGAATGTGAGCTGTCGACATACAAAATCCTGGTTCACTGATGACCAAAACAACAAGCACTGTGCTTTTCATACAGATACAACTTTTAGATTTTTTTTTTTTCTTGGCTACTCTGATGTTAGATGTCAAATCTAGGGCCCTAGGATCTAAATCTTAATAATTAACTGGCACATTTTAACATGATTGTTTGTGACACACCTACATTGGTAATTATTGCTTTGAGGCCATTGCTAATTAATGCATTCATTGCCCTAACAAATTAGCATAACTCATACATAATGTCCCACATTTGAGACCTCGATGCAAAAAAATAAAATAAAAATCATTAAATGCCACAACTGAAATTGCAAGGACATTGGATTAAATGGAAAATGCATTAACTTAAACCTCAATGGCTAAACGCTCTTAATTTATATATGTATTATTATATTTTAACCAAGAGCAGTCTGCAGTAGATAGAGATCAAATAGAGCTACAAATTATTCATGCATTTAACAGTGTAAAGCAATTAAACATACATTACACAAAAGCATTATATTAATAAAGAAAGAAAATGCATCAAGTATGCACTACATCAATGAGAAAACAAAACAGCCCAAAACTTTTCTAGCAAACTAACCATACTATAACCTGCATGTTTTGAAGTCTTTGAAATGGAAGGTTGTAAATAAATATTTCATTCCATGGGACTGAATGATAGAAACAGGAGCACAGTGGTGTGTTTAGGGAGTTTTTGCATTTAAACAAAAACCTCTTTGCAACATTTCAACAGTGCCCCCAGCTAACTTAAAAGGCAAACCACATCCTCACAGAGATTTGTTTGTTTGTTTTTCTCGGTGTTGCAGCTTTATTTTTACCCCCACGGAGGCTTCACTGTAACGAAAGTAGAAAATTACTCATGTTTAAAAGGTTTTAACTTACATTATCGTACCTGAGTCAGGTGGCCGAACAGGAAAAACCTCTCTCAAGAAGCACTGGAAATCAAGTGGCTTCCCAAACGTACCAAAGTGAGGTACCTACTCGTAGTTGATTAAACATATTTTGAAAATACAAATAATTTTCTTTTGACCTCTGTAGGCCTGGGTTGGAGTCTATGTGAAAAAAAAAAAAAAACATGACACGTTTCAACACAATTGGCACTGGGCATCTATGAAGGGAAAGGATTGGCAATGTTACTGCTTGTGCTATATTCTGTGTGCCAAATGTTCTGGTGTGTCAGAACGTTTCAATCAGCAGGATGCTTTGGTACATTAATAAGGTATCAACCCAGCTTATATTGCTTTACCAACAAGGTTACTTTGAAATCTAAAACAATTACATGAACAATAGTCCTTCTTTTTCCTGTTGTTGTAAGTCAGGGTTAACCAAAGTTGATCTTCTCCATTCTAGTCCAACCAGGTGTTAAATATGCATTTTGTTTACACTGCACAGAAATGGCCGAACTCACAGTCACTGTAATGAATTCACATGGGGCCTGATTTTCAAACCAAAAAAATAGGATTTGCCTTCTAGAACTGTCTTTGAACTTGTGAACCCTACTTTAGGACAGTGCTGTGTGAGGGGAAAAGCAAAACGACTGTGGGAATCTGCAACTTTGGTTCTTTACTTCTTTTTTAGTGAATAGTGAATTGTTTCCAAGATGGCAATTGCCTCTTGTCGTGCACAGCTTAGTCCATGGAAATGGGCTGCAGTACTTTAACATTCAAATCATGTTGAAAACTGCAGTAGATACCATAAATACATACTGTTACAAAAGGATTTTTGATAACCACTTGTTAGAACTCTTACTTATAAAATGTAGGATAATTGAACCCCATTGTGTGATACCTGTGTAGTTGCTGCTGAACAAAGAACTGTTTAACGCTGAATTGACAGGTATTTTAAATAATAAAATAAAAGACCAGAGACTAAACCAACATGGAGAATGATATACCTCCTCACCCCAGCAGAGGGTGGTCCCTGGCCTTTAAATACGTACAGGACTCAAGTACCCAGCACTGTCAATCTCTTTGACTTGATTCAGCAGCATGAGACTGAGCTACTAGGGAGGGAACACTCTGATTCCCCAGTCTTACCTCAGCTGTGCACACTCTGCATCTCGGTCTGTCTTCAGTTCCAGGGCCCTAAGAGAACAACATCACCACAGTAATTAATTATGAAATAAAACAAAGCAAAACTCAATGGGAGTCTGTTCCATTGATCTAAACAGTGGGGGAACTAAATACTAAATACCGCCAAGAGATTCATTCAAATGTGGTTATGAAGACAAAAAACATCTAACAGTGCATGTGAGTCCCTTTAGTGCATTTCTGTCAGTAAAAATATGTAAAACACCAGGGATGGTCCTATTTAGAGATTTGAAGAACAGCAGTGTTTAGATCTGCCAAATAATTGTAACTATGAATGTGTCCCCCAGCCTCCAATACCACATTTTTATTGATCAAGAAAAGGCAAATGTTATTGACATGATTCAGAGAGCTCTTTTGAGGCCACAGGGGTGCTATTTATTTCACAAGAAGAAGAAAAATACATTAGTTAAGATATTTTTTATCTTTTCTTAACTGCACCAGAGTAAGATCTAGGGACACAATCCAAAGCTACCAATCAGAAATGTTTGTTTAAATTCAACATATATAGAATGTGCTAACATTAACTATTTAATTAATCACAAAGCCAATAGATAACACACACTACAGTTTTTAATTTAAACTATACATGTTTAAATGTGGCTTATTTAAGGAACGGCACTATTTAGATCACCACTGTATAGATCAATAGACCGCAGTGTATATAATGTACTGTAATACTTGTAACTAATCATACACACACACACACACACACACACACACACACACACACACACACATACACATATTATAACTAATAAATTGTTTCCCCTCTGTATAAAGTTATACAGCTATACCGTACTAGCATCTTGATAATGTAATGCATATGTAAAGCTGGTGCAAACCTGCATCTTTAATGTGTTACCTAACTCAAGAGATCTGTAGATGTTGTATAATATACAGTAAATGTATTATTCAGATAACTTGAAATATAACATACAAAACCCAAAGGACTAACTATACCGAAGTAATTAAGGTGATTTAATTAGTGATGTATAATATGGGAGTTTGTTTTCATCACCTGGTTCACTGTCCTCCTGGTAACACTGACAGCATTGACTTTCTCCACTATAGAGGACCATATGGCCTCTTTGGTAGCATAACTGATGTTATGCTCCTCCTCAGAAAACTTTTCTTTTCTTTTCCATGCGCCAAGAGGACTTTCGTGCCCTTCCTTTGCCATATTTATTTGGTTTGGTTTGATTTTCGTGCTCCATAAATCTCATACAGGGTCTACTGCTCTCTGTACTCCTAACTCATCTCACCTCTGGGCTGTAAGTGCGGCCGCTAAATAGCCCACTGCATTGTGACACTCATTATTGTGATTGAGGCTCATTATTTGTGCGTGTTGAGTAATTTGCATTGCTCTTAAGCTTACATAGGCCGCAGTGCAAAATAATTGTCTGGCCTGCTTGGCAATTTGGATTTTGTAGCCGCAATTGTTTGCACTGTGCCTATCCTTACATCAGCCCCTGTGTATTAAAACACTTAAACTTAGAAATTCAAGTTATTTAGCAATGATGCTGATGTATCAAAACAACTCCAACACTGTCATTTATTTTCAACATTATTTCGTAGTATATTTACAACAGAATTAGATAAGAAAATGGAATGTGTGTCTTTTTTTTCTTTAAACTGCTTTTAAGGGTAGTGCAACACTTGGAATTGCTCCCTGGTGGCAGACCAGGAGCACTTACAAGTAAAATTGTTATTGGATTACATTTCTGGCGTCATAAAATGTGGTTAAGAAGCACTTTAGATGTACACGCATGACCTGCACTGAAGATGGGTATCAAGCCCAAGTGACAGGTCAGCTGCTGATTCCTTTGCACGAGGGGGGGGGGGTGGGGGGGGTGGGGGGGGGGGTTGTCTATTACTTACAGAAATCACTCTGCTACAAAAAAAATCTCTTCTTAAGAGATCCAACAACATCTAAATATATTCCTTGAGAAATATTTCAAAAGTAATAACCCAAAGTGTGTATGCACAGTAAATGGAAATGCACTCAAAGAAAAAGGCTTGATAACACACGGCCTTTGCCTTTTATGGCAGCAAAATTAATCCAGTGTGGCTGGACCTCTCACTCATAGGGAAACTTCACTTTGCCTTTAAGACATCAGAGATAAAAGGACCTCTTTGACTGTTATCTCTGCTACTTGTATTCTATGCAAAGTGACTACTGATCTTACACTGGGACCCTGTGGCAAAGTGCCCCGCCCCTGTGTGCATTTGTGTGTTCTATGTTGTATGTATGCGTGCGTATGTTAATGTTGGTGTATAGATTGGTACACGGGATATAAACAGGTCTGTGTTTCACGTGTGTTTAAATTGTATATTTGTATTTAGGCACGGGATTGCACATCACGCACGTGCATTTAAAATATAATATGCGAACACGGGGGTTGCACAGAATTAATTCACGTGCTGGGATTCAAGTGAATAATTAATTAGTAATTGAATCCCAGCACAACAGTATATATAGATGCACATTTTCATTCAGTCGGGGTTGGGTGTTCGGAAGAGGAGAACGGGTGAGAGAGAGAGGAATAAGTAGTAGTGAAAGATCGTAAAGATAAGTGTTTGTTCTCACCGTGTTTGTTTGTCTCCGTGCACCGTTTGTTTAGTGTTAGTCCGTTTTGTCTGTCTCTTTATTTTGGCTATAGTGCCGTGTCCTGTTTTGTATTCCATTGTTCAAACCTTTTATTTGTTAATAAACGCTGAGTGCAGCCATTGCACTCAGCTCATCATCACCACCGTCTGTGTTTGAATTCCTTTCTGGTCTGACGCAACCCACTCTGGCCGTCTTTGTGACAGACCCTCAAACAGCAATCGCAGAAAAGCCAAAATGGCAAAACTTTAGCATACAATACAGTTAAAGGAATTACAGACACACAACCCCTGCTGTGTATACAGTATACCATTAGCTATCTAAATCTAGGGATGATCTGCCTCTACTGATCCCAGATACAACAAAGAGAGGCCTTGGATTTGTAATTTAAAAGTTGTATTCCCAATAAACTAAATAATTAAGAAAATGATTATCTGAAATCTGAGCCCTGCGTCAAATCTAATTATTTTTGTTTCATGTATGTTTAAACTTACATTTTTATCTAGTTAGTGACTGAACAACTGATTTCACAGTAAATATAGTGTAACACATTACCAGCAGTGTCAAGGTGAAGTCAAGATGGTATGTTTCCTGTAGTGTCAAACACTACCTAGAGTATTCCCCAATTAAACTTCAAATATCTATTAGGTACAACTTTACAGCAAGTAAATTCATAAAAACCACTTGGCCAATATTGAAGGGCAACATTTATAATGAAATACAATTTAGGGCTTGGAGAAACAAAAAATGATTTTAAACAAAAATGATTCAGACAGTTTAGATGGCATACCTCATGTTACAGGACAACACTGTGCACTATATTAATCGAATCAGTGTAAATTAATGATCTCTCAAGCTATTTATAATGCAAGTTTGAGAGGTGAATTAGTAATGACCTATAGAAATACTGTATATTGCAGCAAGAAGACAAGAGGTGGGAACATGTAATGCAGGAAGAAAGCAACAGCTTCAGAGAGGAAACTTGTTTACTTAATTGAACTTAATTATAATATACTAAAATAACTGAACCTATGAAATGTATCCCCCTGCCCTTAATACCACATTTTTATTGATCAAGTAAAGGCAAATGTTATTGGCATGATTCACAGAGCTCTATTGAGGCCATAGGGGTGCTATTTATTTCACAAGAAGAATGTTTCTGATAAGTTGCTCTCTAATCTTTTCTTATCTGATCCAGAGTAAGATCTAGGGACACAATCAAAAACTACCAATCAGAAATGTTTATTTAAACTAATCATTGCTGAAACAATGCACCACATTTAGTACAGGTAAGCAATATATCATGTGCTAACATAAACTGTTTAAGTAATCGAAAAGCCAGTAGATAACACACACTACAGTTTTCTATTGAAACTATACACGTTTACGTGGCTCCATTAGGTCAGCAGAATGGATTTCAAATTTTTGAGTGGAATATGAAAATGTGATGTTGGTAGGCTATTGATAAATCATAGTATTCATAGTAATGTAGTAATCTACCAATCTATCAATAAGGATGGGGGTTCAGTTATGTGCTGCTGAACAAATGCAGCAAAATCACTCCTAATAACTTATTTTGTTTTAACAGCTTGTACCTTTCGTATCCACGCAAGAAGACACTTGTGATGGGCCAGCAGGCTCTTGCAGTCACAGAAGTTCAGCAAAGAATCACGGGCTCTCCCCTCCCCTTCTCTGCAGATAAAGCATTCGAGTGACTCTAATAAAAGAAGAAGATAAAAAATAGACTTCAAATGTACCATCCGCTGCCACCGCCGCGTATAGAGGTGTATCTCTTAATCTTAACACTCTTAGTTATGAAATTGCAGTTTACATGTAATAGAAAAATGGGCATCTTCTATCATGGAGATGAATTCAATAAGTCATGTTATGCAAAGAGATTTTATTAAAGTGCCTTGCATTAAAAATAAATAAATAAATATGCACGAGAGCCTAAGTGTATTCATTTTCTTTATTGCTGAGCAGAACCAAAGGGGGATTAATGCTCGTTTGCACAGAGGGTGTTTCAAAAATGCATTCTGAACATTAAGTTACTTGAGCTCAATATTAGATAAATCAGCTGAGAAAGAAAATCTTAATAATACCAATAAAAGAAAGGAAATCAAACAAGACTGGACAAAGATATAAAGGTTAGCCGATGATATTTTCATATTTTACACAGGGTGTTTTGAAACCATGAAGCGCACAGCTACTTGATTAATGTACCCCCTATCAGAGAAGTAGGCCAGATCTGAATGTACACGTTTCATACAGCTGGTACAGTAAGCAAGCAAGCAACACAAGTAAATTACTTAAAAAAACGTGCACCCTATCAAAACATGGTACATTGCTAGTTTGAAACCAATTAAATACCCAACTTTGATACAACGGCTGGAACAGCGAAAGGATTCTGGCTTAGGCTGCAGAAGAGCATATGTTTATAATCATTAAAGGCAATCCATTAGGAGAGACGTTAAAGCAGAAAGGTGATTAGAGCTTTCATCTCAGGAGCTGAGTGTTATGGCTGATTCTGCTTTGCCACCAAATTAGACCAGACCAAATCACACCCAGAGCAAGTATTAGGAAGTTTATGACTTCTCAATGTGTCACGGCCAAAACCATGACTTTAAAAAACCTACAGTAAGTCAACTTCTCTTTACTTTTAAAAAGGAGGGGAATACTATGGGTTTTAGTGGGGAATGTATTTAATGAGGGCACAGCATGTACATCCCAAGACTATAAAATGACCCTTCTGTTTACAGTAGGGTTTTTTTTAGCTTTTAAAATTTGTCATATTGAACTTTGTTTCACAAGGTGTTTATTTAATGTCACAGTGACTGAAGCTTTTCCTAATTTTTTTAAATACTGTCACTCTGTATCAGCATCTTTATCTTTCTGTTACAGGCCTGCAATGTGAATGCCCCCCTCCCCACACACACACACACACAACAAACAGGGAATCTGTTAGGACTCCCGCTGCACAGTTCGAACGTATGCTGGCTAACTGGACCATGGTGAGTGGTAGAAAGCATACTGATCCTTCTGGCATTTCTGTAACTAACACAGGATTTCAGCTGGCATGGGGCTTTCCGCAGTGCAGAATGCCTTCCCACGTGTTTATAAAGCTACTCTATGGAAGTTTAACGTTTTGTTTAAAGCCAATGTAAAATTATTGGTGTGGTTCAAGTCCGTGTGTCGGAGGCCTCAAGACACATGAGACTTATGCTTGCAATTTGCAACGTTTTTTTTGTGTAAAGAAAACAACATCTGGCAAAACGGTTACAAAAATTAGTGAAACATCATCGAGAGGTTCATTTACAATGCTTCTGCTGTAGCTAGAGCTGAACAGATTCTGTAAATCATACCTGTGCTGCATATCTGTGCTTTTGGCACTAGATCTCATATAAGCACTATTGAGAGAAAAAAATGTCTTGGTTTCTTTGTTAAAAAGAAGACACCATAATATAATAGCTTCAAGACCGATTGGATATGGCATCATGAACTGGGCATGGAGAACATCCTTACCTCTGTGGTCACGACTGTGCCAGTTATGTACTCTTCAAAAAGAGCAATGTCTGAAGCCCTTTTGTTGGGATTGGACTTTTAAAATGCAGACAAATTGTTCTTTAAAAGGATACACCCAACCAGATACACACACACACACACACACACACACACACACACACACAAAACTAATTCCCAGGAAACTAAAAAGCGAAGCTTTGTTTACTTTCATATGCAATCAAATTTATTTGGTACAAGATGCATGCACTAATAGCCCTGACAAAAGTCACAGCTGCTTTCAATTTTACAGGGGCCTTTGTTTACTTAAGAGATGTGCTGATGGCAACTGCAGTTGACAAACCTTCTCCATTTGAAAGACAATACTTACGCTGTAGTCTACAAGGCATTCTTTGAGAAATAGTACTAACCCCCACACATCGTGCATTAAGCATTGCCTTTATTCATCCCACCTTAACTTTGTTAAGTTAACACACAAAATTGCCAGAGGTCTGCAAAAAATCATCATGCACACGTGTTCATCAGCACAAATCCCCCACCGACAGCCTGTAATGTCAGCAACCTTATTTTTAGGACCCAGCCTTTGTCCAACTGAAAGTTGCTGAATATGAGCAAGGTAAATAAAAACAAGGAATAGTATAAATCTGTAATGTGGCTTCTTTTGTATTTTCTCTCATAAAGATTGGGCTTTATCAACACACTTGAACAATTTAATTTACACATCTATAGGCATTGTATATGCATTACTCAAATAATTGTAATTGCATTTTAACTACTCAACTTGCCAGTGTTAAAATACAATAATTACACTTACAGGTTTTCCCAAAAAATCCTTGTCATTTCCCTTGTTGAAAGTCTACATTTTTTGTCTTTATTTATTTCAATTTGTCATGCTTTATGCTAAAAGCAACATTTTGTCCTGCCAGCTTTTCTGAATGTCAAATATTTTAAACATAACATTTTTCTCCTTGAATTTTTGTTTTACTTTCCTCAACAGCTTGCCACCAAATAGATTTTTTTTTTTAAATTCATTAGGAATTGATTGTGTTTACATTCATGCACAATTACATTTGAGTTACTGACAATAATGAGGTGCTACTAGGATTAATGACCAAGGACCATAATCTTTACAAAAACATTAAAGATTTTTGTGACTTTGAAGCAGCAATTTTCTACATTTCTCTTTCCTAAACTCAAATTGATGGTGAACTGATATACCAATACTTCAATTCAGGATCCTTTCATCTACCTATACCTTTGGTACTGAGGGTTACAAATACCCACAACTCAGATGACACTGTATCCTACAAGGTGTCAATTATAAACACTTTAATAACACTTCACCGATGTTGAATAGGATATAAAAAATGGTGTTCAAAGCAGTGAATATTTTATAATCGCCAACAAGAAATCATGATCCTTTTTTTTTTGTAAACCATTACAATTGTATGGTCAAGGTTGTGAATTATCTTTTTTTTTTTTTTATGATTTCTGCTGTAACGGCACCCCGAGACATTACTGTGCACACGGCTTCAGATCTTTTCCCTTTTATTGAAATCTCTTGGCAGGTGCGAGCCAGTTACTAACTTATCTTTAAATCTGGAAGTCAATTAAAACCTTGAGAAGAAGTCAGCACTTTTAAATACGTCAGGTGATGATCTAAGTGTAATAGGTGCTGTATACTCGCTCGACCAATTTCCCTGTAAAGGAGTCTGGAGAAACAAAGAAGCCTTCAATTCTAATGACAGCAATACCCCAACATTACCCTTCTTATCCCTATGCAGTAACGATTTTTAATAACACTATACCAATTATTTACTGCAAAGAACTATAAGCCAGGAGATTCGTACATTACCTTGTCTCAGGATTCACCATCAGCATAATCAATAACACATATTGGCACAGGTGAAGATGTGCGAAGCCGTTATCTATGTTAAAATACATATATAGTTTAGAGTGTCACTTCTTTAGAATACCAACAGTAATTACTAAATACAAGATGAGGAAGGAGAGTTAAAGAAGTCCTGTAATTTACAGTGCCTTGCATAAGTATTCACCCCCCTTGGACTTTTCCACATTTTGTAGTGTTACAACTTGAAATTAAAATGGATTTAATTAGGATTTTTTGTCACTGATCTACACAAAATAGTCCATAATGTCAAAGTGGGGAAAAAATTTTACATATTTTTCAAAATTATTTACAAATAAAAAACTGAAAAGTCTTGATTGCATATATATTGTATATGTGTGGTAGGCACTTAGCAACCTAAAACTGACAGTGAACTGGAAAGAGATCCACAAAGCTGAAAATTAGCTGCAATCTTTGTCAAGAACTGACATTAAATGTGATGAGAGTCTGGCAACAAACTGTGGTGTTTTACATGGCAACCTATAAGGTAGCGCAAGTACCTTATAGTCTCCTCACATTTAATAAGGATGTCAGTATATCAGAAACCAGGCTCCAGAATGAAGTAACTTAACAATGGACAAGCGCTAATTATTTTGTAAATTTTTTTTTTAGTCAGGTTTCAATTTGAAAGACAACTATAAACCATTGAAGGCCATTCATTTTAGATAATTATGCTCCATTCAATTGGCTGCTATTTACGCAATGTATTAAATTCTGTGCCATACAACAGCTTTACTGTTTCTCCTCTGTCAAAACTAAAGCTTATAATTATCAGTGTGTTTTGTTGGTATAACGGAAATGAGCACGTTTATCATGATGTGAAAAAAATCTCTCCAGCAAATTTTGTATTAAAGATCACCTGTAAAAACTGTCTACACTGACCATTAATTCATGTATATATTGTCCATGTTGAACCCCTAATGACAACAGACTTTTAACTGGATGCATTTCTACTGCAAGTTGAAATCTGTAAACAATACCGGCATCTTTAATATAACCTCATAATGTTTTGTATCCTGGCTTATGTTACAATGCAGTGGCAAATGAACTTCTTCATTCTGAATGACCACTTATGTGTTAAGCATCTGTCTGTATTGTAAAACACAAGGACCACTGACAAAACTAATAAAAGTATGTTTACTGGGTTATTGCCAGATGGCAACATCGACTCTTATGTATCTAACAATAGTCTGGCAATATGGTCCCCAAACTACAATGTTGCCACCAGTTGTTACATTATCTGCCAATTATCTGATACAGCCTCGAAAACCCTTCTGATGCCAGATTCCTGGAAGTTCTTTTTTCCCAAGCAACTGGCAAAAACAAAAAGAAACCTAAGGCAGCACAATGCCAATATTCTGGCATTGATTAATCTACTGTATTAAAATACCAGCCTCCTGTTTTATTTGTTAAAGAAGTTCTCATCTTTGGTGCAGCACCTAAGTTTAAACTTTTCACAAAATCACAGACAAAACAGTTTTGAATTGATACTTAGACTAACTTGGACACTTGAGGATTTGTTTACTAAAACCCCACTGAGACTAGCAGAAACGCCATTAATTTACATCAAGACCTTTCATATCCCCCAAACGGGGGCATTTGCTGTTTTAGGCTGCATGACCTAAAACAAGCCATCTGTCTATGCTTTGGAGATGCAGATATCCCTCTTAAGCCTGCATAATAAAATTCCCTGATGATTAAACAGAAATAACGGTAATTAAAACATGAAAGGAATACCTTCATAATGAGGTACAATACAATTTGTTTTCTAATTGCACTGTCAGAACTCCACCTTGTTATTTATTTATTTATTTATTTTTTAATATGCACATTTTATACAAATTTGCTGACCTGCTTCAACATTTATCTGAAATAGCTAAAGCAGTCTCCCGTTGTGTCTGGTTCTGCTTTGATATTAATAAAGCCCATAGTTAAACACCCAATGTTATACTGTGGGTGTCTTAATGTTACCCAGCATCACTAGTGTTTATAACTAAAGGAATGCTGCTAAAATGTTGGTAGGCTTGTACTACAGTAATTCACAGAGCCACCCCTCCTTGCACAAGCAGAAGATCTTTCTGTGAACTTCAATCTACCTGGACCTCAGCATCCAGGAACCTGAACATCCCATATGAGCTTGTTCAGCTCTCCGATCTGAATGATTATTGGTTACTGTGGTCTGCTATGGATTTGACACGCATATTAATCTAGCGAGCCATGAGGTTTCTTTATTACCTCCCTACAGTATCCTTTTTCTGGCAGAGTAGTCAGTAAAGTCTAAAAATAAATGAAAAAGGTAAAACGCTGCCCTGTGTTAAAAAGGGAACAAGTACTGTGGAGCTGATATACTCCCAGTACCAGGAATTCAGTGTTTGAGGTTATTGTTAGGCCTGCGTTCAGAAATCAGGATCCTCTGAAGCTCTCTCCTCCCTATAAGTCACCCCTCACTTCAACAGGACAGGCTGTAGATGCATCAGTGTTTCTTCAGGGAAGTTCCTTGAAAATAAAGGTGAACTTGTGACACAGTGGTCCTTTCCAGACCGGAGTTGCACGTTGGGATACATCTTTGCATAATAATGGTACATGTTTTGCCTACTGTATTTTATAATAATTCCCAATAAGATAGCCCTGGTGAAGATTAACAGCAGTAGAGTTGTTTGTTCAATATTATAAAATACTATGGTCCCTTTCCATATTATAAAATACTATGGTACTGTCTAAAAATACTGTAGTTTCCTATAGTATACTGCAGTACATTTTAGTTTTCTTGGACTGTGGTATTTTTTAATGTTTTGATGAGTAGACATATTCAAATGGCTGAGCAGCAGAATTAAACATTGTAATATTGTAGTATTAATTTTTCAATCATTTACAATACTGTATACAAATTCACCTCTGACTTTCAGGGTCCATCTTTTGCTATTAGCTGATAAACTGGAAAAGGGCACCGAAATCTCCTTTTCAAAACACTGTACATCTTCTACTGATCTCCTACAACAGACATATAAATAAACTGAACAGTCTGAATAAAGTTCAACAGGAATTTGAGGGATTCACTATCCAAAGCTCTAGGTTGGCATGGGGAAATGTACGGTACCCAATGTCTGTGAGTTTTTTTAAAAACAAAACATAGTCATCGGCTGACATTAGTTCCAGGGGGGTTAGTTAATCAGCATAACCCTTGGACCCTTGACAGAGTTTAAGTCCTTGGTCATGGTACATTGGAAACAGGTCAAGTAGCATTAGCCTTCCACTGAGGCAGTACAACCTTTATCACCAAAATCAGTTTTATACTGAAGTAGTAACAATCGCACTAGTTTAAGACAGATTTATTAGGTGGCCACCACTAGAACGTGAACCAGAAACCCTACAGCTCACAGCTTACCTCTCAGCTCGTTGTCCTAAAAGAATCCGCCTTCCCCTTAAGTGAGAGGACAGTAGTGATGTATATGTTATGATAAAAATCAGAATATTTGCACATTTTAAGATTTACTGGTAAATGTCGACATTTACCAAACAAAACGGTAAATGTCTGAAATAAACAAGATAGCACTTCTGACATTTACCGGTAAATCTCAAGAAAAACCAAGTGCCTTTGGCTATGACCGAATGTCTCGCTTTCGCACATTTTAAGGCTTCAGGAGGCCTGTGTAAATCCAAGTGCCACCAGGCTGCAATAAGTAAGTAAATACATGTCTATTCAGTGCCTGTATTTGTCGTGTTTTGTGTCATAACCAAAGTGTGATTTTCTGTTATAAAAACAGAAATTATTTAATTTGCATTTAACAGAATGTTATTTTTCATCAAACTACTACGTATAATTAGTACAATATCCTTCAACACCATTGTGAATTGTTTTATACACAAATTTACCAGAATGTTGTTCTACATAAGTGGATCACAATATTGTTCAGTACCATGCTGAGTCGCTCAATTGTGCATTACTGTAAGCTCATTAATGATTATTTTGTTAAAGGAACATTTGTGTGCAGAAATAAATATATTCTTCGACATTAATGATTATTTTGACAATTTAGATGCAGGAACAAATACATTCTTCGATGAAATACCTGAATTAAAATGTTCGAAAAGCAATCTATTTCTTCAAAATGTATCACCTTACTTGGTCATTGTTGACATTTACTGGTAAAACTTGACCAGATTTTGACTTTTACCTTAACAAATATAGTAGCTTGTATTTCCTGTGGTCACATACTGCAGTGCTTACATACAGTACACTGGCAGACTATCGCAGTGCCATTGTCCTGTTGGCACTGAATTTCGTCAAAATGTCTGCCTAGTTAGAGGATTAATACACACACACACACATATATATATATATATATATATATATATATATATATATATATATATATATATATATATATACAGTATATCTTCTGTTAGCATAACAACATTTTCCCCCATGTACCTCATGTGTTGATCATTTTGTTCACCCAGGTTGTGTTTTCACTTTGACTCACCATGTTTCCTGGCACCACAGTAACCTCGACTGAAGATTTTGACTTTCTCTTCCCATTAACTTTCTGTGTTATTGATTTATACATAAGGACTCCCCCCAGTGACGCTACATTGTTTCCCATTTGCTAAATAATACATGCGTGTAGGGCTCAGGTGGGAGCTTCTTACCTGACACACAAAGTTAACCTACTGTATAGGGTTCTATACAGTGGCTTCATCTGAGTGAAAGTGAAAGTAATGTTGGGAAAACAAAATACGTCAACAGTAAATTAAACTTGGGGGAAATGGCTTCCTGCTCAGAGAAGTAAGAAATTGTTGTTATAAATCCTTTAAGTATTACTGGAGACATTACAGCCCAGCCCCCCCCCCCCCTACACTGAGGTCCAGTGACTTGACTTCAAGACGCTGTAAAAAGTATAATTCTCATCAAATGCACTTCTTTTAAAAATTGTAAAGACGGCACAGTAAATAACATTCAGTCACTGTAAGTTGTTCATTATGCTGTAAAAGTATTTAAAAAACAATAATATTTACCTGAAATATTAATTGGGAAAGAGTCGGTACTAGCGCAAGAATTTAAATTCTCATAACTATTGTCCATCCTTTAGTTCTTGCACTTTTAAGTGGTAATTCTACCACATATATACAGCATTCACTCTCAGGGGATGTTTGTGCAATGTCTTTTTGTATAGTTTCCTGCAAGAATCCACCACCTCCTTTTCTGAATCACTGGGCTGACATCCAGACAAGCATAGTTTTCAGTTTCTTCAAATATTCACACAATATCAGCATACAACTGTGGTGTCCCAGGAAACAAAACAATTCCAAGCATGAGAGCCACCAAATGCTTGTTCACAACGGGTTGTGAGGGAATCAGCTGAGGCGAATGTTTTTGTTTATGCCGGAAGCTGTGCAGAATTTAGCCAATCAGAATTCACCAACTTCCAGCTGATCATTGCTGAAACAGGAACTGTAAAGCTAGGTTACGACTTGACAAGCTTACACAACTATGCAGCTGTGGCGTCTATTAAGCAGCCTGGGCTTGGTTAAAACAGGAAGTAGACAGCAAGAAAGCAAGAGCTGCTGTTTTTCCTCTAAGTGTCTTACTACAGTATGCCAAACAAAAAAAAGAAGACAGAAGACATTTTACCATTTAATGTGTGCCCTAAATTGTTATGATCCTTCCATGTAGAGTGTGCCCTAGATTATGATAATGGACAACGCCTGGCAGAGCCTATTGAAAATCTAAAAGAGAAAGGTAAAGCCAAAGCATGTGACTTCTTGGAAAAACAGGCGTGTAAGAGTCTGATAAATAAACATTTGTTGCTTTTTAAACTAGAGACTACAAGTGCCGGTATTTAGAAAATGTGTTCAATTGAATAGTTTGTAAACAGGCAGCATGCTCTTATACAGTATATTTTAATGGAATACTGTACACAACGGAAATTGAGCAATATTGTACATATGGTATTAATCAAGTATTTATATAATTACAGAACTGTAAATTCAGTTTGGCCACAAGACAGGGGAAAATATTGTGCAACTTCTGAGTTTCCCACATCTTGTAATCTTCTCCAATACAATTTACCATGAAATAAGAAAATAAACACCGCTTTAAAAAAAAACATTTACAGTATGTTCAGTACAGTTGGGCCCTATTTAGCAATGAGGACAAAGTCAATAAAAAAATTAAAAAAATAAAAAATAAATAAACATTTTAATGTTATAAAACAAGCTGGTAAACTATTGGTTGAAGCAACTCCTTGCTAGTTTATACTGTTAAAGTTTCCCTTGCTCTTAATGTTGTCTCTAAATAGTAAAGTATACAGTAGACTGTGCACTTTGTAAAGTATACAGTATACTGTGCACTTTGTAAAGTATACAGTAGACTGTGCACTTTGGGGTCACTTTGTTCACCACCAGGTTAGACTAAAAAATCATGTAGTAAAGAAAAAAAAAAACGTTTTACTTACACATGCAGAATTTATAACCGATTACAACCAAACAAGTCTAGACAAATTCAGTACAAAATTAATTTAATAAAGAAAATATAGGAGGTAACATGGCTGTCGGGTATAAAATGAACCACAGTCTGCCAGTGCATCAGTAT
Source organism: Acipenser ruthenus (assembly GCF_902713425.1). Taxonomy (NCBI): domain Eukaryota; kingdom Metazoa; phylum Chordata; class Actinopteri; order Acipenseriformes; family Acipenseridae; genus Acipenser; species Acipenser ruthenus. The sequence goes on along the minus strand of NC_081200.1, from coordinate 38,034,421 downwards.
TTCTACAGTAACCTCATTCTTTGTGTGGTTTTGTTCAGTGGTGTTTTGTCACAAGGTTTTAGGTTTTAATCTAAATGCTTTGCTGCACTTGTGTTTTTTTTGTAGGCATTTTCACACGCTTCTGAAAACAAAACCTTTATTGTCCTGTTGAAATGCCATACTTTCGCCATGGCTTTGCTTTAATGTGTTGTAAGAAAAATAAAATTCAATGGTGGATGTTCTTTATTCAAGAAGACTGTGACAAACCCCTGCTCCACTGCCACACCAATCTGTGTCAGTCAAAGGAGTGTCAGCTTTTGACACACAGCTATGAGTGGTACTGAATCAATCCCACCACCATGGTGCCCATAGAGTCATTACTTTTGAAACTGTTGCTCGTGATACATCAGCAGTTTCTGCAGCCGTGGATACAGATGCCGTCGTTGCCAACTAAGTGCTTACTGAACAGCCCTGATCTGCTGTCTTGCCTGTTGTGACTTGTAACGGGGAGATGCAACTTTCATAGAATCACAGAACTTTCAGCACACAAGACATGTCAATGATGCATTTATCATAGCAGAACAGTCATGTGCAGTCCATTGGCATAAAACTGTGTGCAACATACCGTGGCAAAGTGTTTCTATTTTTTGGTTCACCTCCTAATTAAAAGCTGACTGCATATTAATGAATTATGTTAATACTGTATGTAACACTGCACAATATAAAGCACTTACTTACTCATTTGGCTAACTATTAGATGCAAACTGCCTCGGAATAATTGATATTGGTAAACAGATGGGGCAGTGGGATCTTAACGAAACTCTAAGCTTGCCTTTCAGCCAGTGCTCTAAAAGGAAGCTGTGACCAGATTAGATAAACATGCACTCCAGATAGCAATTTAAAATACTACAGGAAACTCTCTTACAAAGTTTTTTCTCTTTTGAAATAACACCCACAAACAAGTTTAGGATCCAATTGTTTTTTTTTTTTTGTTTGTTTGTTTTTTTAATAATTGTCATTATCAGTACTTAAAACATTTCAATAATGTCATCCTTTGATTCTAGTTGGTTAACTCTACAATTCAACAAAAAAAGACACATGAATAAAATCATTTGCTGGGAATCCACACTGATCAACTCAATGGCAATATTACATTACTGTTCTGTAGTACTGCAAGGCGTCCCTGCCTCTTGAAACGGATTGTAACAACTTATATATCCTTCTTGCGCTTGTCAATCACACGTCATTGAAGTATTCTGACTAAACAAATAATCTGAGACTTGAGTAAAGAGATACCCGAGCATTAGTCAATCATAACCACTGTCATGACTACTAAGTGGTATGGTCCTGCTTTAACAATTGAAGATACAAAAAAAGAATTTCTGCACCTACTGTACCTATATATTTGGTATTTATAGAACAAATTACTTTACATTTATAGAAAATGTTACAAGTATCAAACTTTGTATTGAATTAATTTAACCATGTTAAGTTAACTCTCTGTTAATGTGGCTCTGTATGGGAAAACAACTATAAGAATAAATAAAGCAGACAAACAAATGCGTTCACTGCTATATTTTGAATGTTTGTAATAAGTTGCTTAGTATTCTTGATACTAAAAACTCCCGGGTCCCACTCCATTAATATGAGAAATCCAGGTTACATATGAGTGAAAAGAGGCTGTTCACAGTGGGAACTCATGAACGGGATGTGGAATGCACCGTCATTCAAATCGGGCATTTAAGAAAGTTGAGTAGAAAAACATGGGTAAATATGTTTTCAAAGACCTTCAGGCTTGTAAAGTAGAAAGAAATACTATGTACTATAGTACTGCTAAACAGTATATACCAACAATTCCTCTAACTACAAGACATGTAGTGAAGGTGTTGGGCAGAGGCACTATATAATGCAGTTTTTTCCCCTTATGGTTTTTTTCCCTCTTATGGATAAGAACATAAGAACATAAGAACATAAGAAAGTTTACAAACGAGAGGAGGCCATTCAGCCAATCTTGCTCGTTTGGTTGTTAGTAGCTTATTGATCCGAGAATCTCATCAAGCAGTTTATTGAAGGATCCCAGGGTTTCAGCTTCAACAACATTACTGGGGAGTTGGTTCCAGGACCCTCACAATTCTCTGTGTAAAAAAGTGCCTCCTATTTTCTGTTCTGAATGCCCCTTTATCTAATCTCCATTTGTGACCCCTGGTCCTTGTTTCTTTTTTTAGGTCAAAGAAGTCCCCTGGGTCGACATTGTCTATATCTTTTAGGATTTTGAATGTTTGAATCAGATCGCCGAGTAGTCTTCTTTTTTCAAGACTGAATAGATTCAATTCTTTTAGCCTGTCTGCATACGACATGCCTTTTAAACCCTGGATAATTCTGGTTGCTCTTCTTTGCACTCTTTCTAGAGCAGCAATATCCTTTTTGAGAGCAGTGGATAAATGCATTACATAGATAGATTTAGATATTGATCTATGGGCTTAGATACAGATAGAGATTTTCAGAATGGAAAGTGGGCTTGTCTGTTAATACACAGAAAACGATGAATACCTTAACTTGATAGGAATTTTTCAATACCCCATTAGTCTGAAAGCTAGTGGATGGGATACATACAAGCAGTAGAGATCTTTAGCGCATACAAAACCTTTCTTTCTCTGCTATTTGCTACCTAGAAACAGCGTGCTTGGCTTTCAGTCGTAACAATGTTAGTGTTCCATAGATCCGCATGCAACCAGTTAGCATGACATCTTTTTCAAATGCTCTTTATGAATAATTTTGTTATACCTCATCCATTTAGAGTGCTCTCTATTAGAGAACGAGTCTACATTTATTAAGGTTCTCCATGGAGAATACTTTGGTGATTTGCCTTCAACTACAGTCCTCTTTTGTCAGTGGACAGGGATAAAATCAAGTGAATGAGTTAATACAAGGCTGAGCTCTGTTGTGCACAATTGTCTAGAACAGGAATTCTCTGAAAAACAAATCCAAAGACTAAGTTTATTTGTATAACACTTACAGAAAATGTAATGAAAATACCATTATAATAGCAGTGTGTCAACCAGAAGGAGGCTGGTTCTGACGTGATACCTTGTTAGTGTGCATTGGTTTTTTTCCCCCATTGTAATACCATAGGTATATTTAAACATGACCGTTACCGTATCATTATACCAATGGCTTATAAGGTACATTTGCACTGCATTGGCACTGAAGATCAGAGTGGGTTGGGAAGCACTCTAAAGCCTTGAAGAACACACACCCACTTAATAAAACAAACACTTGGTGGGTTAAGGTTTTGGAATGGGAGTCCATTGTTGGCCATTTCTTTGTTTTGCTTGAGATCTGTCAGCGATATTGTAAAAATCTTGTACAATTGCCACTTAATCCACTACTTGATATCCCAGAGGAGTAATAATAATAATAATAATAATAATAGTAATAATAATAATATATCGATTAACACAGCTATTCAATTGTTTTTGTCTGGCACTGCTGAAGAGGACCACCCCCTCAAAAACAGTCCGAGAACAGGTGCAACTGTTCCTGGCATGTTTGAGTTGGCTGGAATCTTGTGTGTTCAGGGTCTGAGTGATACTGATAACCCCTGTGTCTCAACATCCTCACTACATTGGGAGGGCAACTTGTATCAAACTAGGTAACTAGCACCGATTGTTGGCTGACAAGCAACAACCTGTCAGAAATAAAGAAGAAATATTATTGGAATTAGAAATGTTGTATGTATGCCTGGATACAAGAACAAGCTGTTCCAAAAATATTTATTAAAGAGGGTGTGTTATTTATAAATAATTGCTCTCGACGTTGTTGTAGCAGCAGTGTGCACCAGTCTTTGTAACCCTTCTAATTGTCGATGAGACAATAATGCAATGGATCTGTAATGACCAGCTAACATTGGCAATGGAAAGGATTGAGCAGGGAGCCATGGCACATGGCACAGTGTCAATATTTCCGTATTTTGACACATGACTGGTAATGCATTGCAGTACCATGCTGCTGTATCAGGACAACTGTGCAATTTGGGTGCCAAGTGTATTGTGTTGTCATTGACTCCGTCCCTGATTTGTATCCATTTGGAAGACTTATCTCAACACCCAGTGGTTTAAAAATATTTTAATTCATGCATTCTTGGCATTTTCTGGGGTGGGGGCAATTATTCATATATTTTTCCTTAAAATGTTTTACACAGATATTTTAGGTATTTATTTCTCCTCACCTTGTGTCTTGGCCTCATTTGCTTTATGGTTGACCAGTTATTACAAACAAATATTGCTGTGGTACATTTGCACAGTAAAGTTCTATGTTATTTTTCCAATGTCTTACTTAAGTAAAATCTGCCTCCCGGTAGAGCCCTGCAATGGAGCGTCCTGATTGGTGGATGGAAGTTCTTTTGTTTCTCATATGCCTGCACGTTCCAATACTTTGCATTGTCATGCTATTGCCATGATGGGCTTTAATCAGGGAGATTTAATCAGATCACAGATCTTTGATAATAAACTGTTTGAAAAGTTGTCTGAATAGATTTTTGGAAATTAAAAACCTTATTTATTTCACTGGAGACTTTAAAGAAAAATTGCTGATCCATTTGAAAAGAATTTAAAAAATACTCAAAAAAAAACATTCACTCTGAGCTGTTTGTATAACCACATATAACAAGAATCAGAACATACAATTTCTCCATTAATTACAGATATTATTATTATTATTATTATTATTATTATTATTATTATTATTATTATTATTAATTTCTTAGCAGACGCCCTTACCCAGGGCGACTTACAGTTGCACACAAAAAATACATATCAAGAATTACAGTACAATTAAGAGCAAGATACATCAGTTAGTTACATCAGGGTTAGATACGAGTGCAGGTGAAATACAAAATACTACAGATTGGGTTAAGTGCAGAATTAAATACAGTAAAACAGGGAGCAGATACAGGCAAGTTAAAGTGCATTAAAAGGCAGAGTGCTATATTGTCCAGAAGGGAAGAGTTGAGTTTTACAGGTGTTGTCTGAAGAAGTGTGTCTTGAGGAGGTGCCGGAAGGTGGTCATGGAATGGGCAGTCCTGACATCCGTAGGAAGGTCGTTCCACCACTGTGGGGTGAGGGTGGAGAAGGAGCCGGCTCTGGAGGCAGGGGAGCATAAAGGGAGCATAAAGGAGGGTAACCAGACAGTATATGTGCAATTGATTTCATGATTAGTTATAATAGTAACCTATTTATTAACTAATATTATATGACACTGTAAGTGGACTCTCACAGCTATTTACTTCATTGATATTCCATTAAAAAAGAAACATGTGCACCTGGTCCCTGCTACCTCTCTATACAGCAGTCCAAGTTATTACTTATACTATCTTGCTCGAGACATGCTATGTGAACGGTACCCTATCCTGCAAATGCTTTGAATCCAATGTACGGTAAGTATGCACCAAGGCCTCGCGGTTGTAAGACTTCAATGATAACACAACGTAAGGCTTCTATTTAGGGCTGTGCAAAATGTGCATTACTGCAAATGCAAAAATAGCTCCCTCTCATAAGCAGGTTTGTCAATGTCATGCTATTTTATTTGCTGCAAAGCAATCTGCATGAGAGAACTTGGCACTAGCAAAAGCAGCAGCTATGGGTGTAGTCTCACCTTTATTTATTTAATTAACAACCTCTAAAAGCTTGCTGGCTCAATGCACTAAAACACTATGCAGTATTTCAACCTTTTTTTTACACTAGTAGCACATGCTCAAGTCTTTGACAATTACTTAAATACGCTTGTTAAATAGATGGGTAAGCACATATTGAATGTACTGACAATTATAAATCACATATGAGAAATCAGACAATCACAGAGCAGCTTTTCCAAACATTCCTATACCTCTTATCTTGTGTATAAATGTCATCCCGTGCATGGAATAATTGCTATTTTAAAAACAAAACATTCTAAATAAAAACATAGCAAAATGGAAAATCCTGTTATTAACTTTGACCTTTATTTTAATTTGGATAAGTAAGTGGGACATATTACTTACCGATGTCATTGGCCGTGAATATGTCACTCAAACATCAGCATTACAGACCAAAAATCACCAAGCTGGTCTTAAAGACAGTACTAATATCACCGATATACAAATGTACTCTCAGGCAGATTTCGAAAAGTGTCCTGTAATAAGCTTTAAGCTGTACGTTTCCAAACTTCAAGCAGTACAATCAAGGCTTTTCCAAATTCCACAAAAAAAATCGGATGAAGTCTGGTACAGGAAGCATCCCCGCGGTGAATGTTTTATTGCTAGTTTAATGAAAAAAGAAGCTGCACTCTTTATTTACAATATACACCAAACACTGTGTTTGTGCCACTTGTTGCCATGTTTTAAGTGATGCTGGAGTTGAAGACAGGCACATTATATCAGTTTCTGGACACAAGAGCGAACTCAATCTCAAGCACTACGCAACAAACACGGATGAATTGCAAAAAATGGAAATAAATAACATTTCTTCATGCAAGTCTTCAGGAACAAGTCCCCCCTGCTGCGACAGCAATGCCTAGTAATACCTTCCCTACACCAAATCAGAGCAACTGTTTCAACTCTTCAGTTACTAACGACGCTTCAGGACACTTCCATGCTAGTAGTGGTGCAAGTTTTACATGAGTACAATTGTTTTTAAAATAAATAGTTTCGTCACGTTTAACTAGTCTGAAAACACAGCACAGATCGGCTACTGTAGGTCAGTTACGGTCGATCCGGGACCAAACCATTTTTTGACGAGGAGAAGGGGGGTTGAATGTTATATTTAACGTAAATAAAAGTTATTTTCACTGTAAAGATATTTGTGTGTCTAATTCTTATGTGTGTGATTTATAATAAGTTAATACGTCTGGTCTCATAGAACTGAACCTGAAAAGGCTGTGTACTATAAGTTAATAACATTGTGTGAAGGGTGTCTCTTATAAGAGACATCATATCGCGCAGTTTCGCTTCGCTTCGCAGTCCTCTCGCCCAAACTGTGCGAGATGACATCTCATATACAATAAGAAACACCCTTCACACGATGTTATTAACTTATAGTACACAGCCTTTTCAGGTTCAGTTCTATGAGACCAGACATTCCTATTTCAACTTGAACACGTCAGCCTTTTCCTAAAACTCACCCTTTATCAATGTGTTTAGGGATTCTGCCTTTAGCTTTGTGCATATCCACAATTAAACTCAAAAGTATTCCACCAATGTATTCTTAGTCTTGCAGCTGTGGCCAAAAGATTATGTACAGCTTGAGATCTCCTACAAGCCAGTCCCCAGTGCACACCAGGATGAGAATGAAAAGCTCATCAATTTCCAACCTACTATATGAATCCGGCAACGACCTCACGCCTCTACCACCCTACATTACTGGAGCAGAGAGCATAAACAGCAGTCAAACAGCACACGCATGCATCGGACAGGTTGAGATCATCCCAAAGCATCATTGCATTATCTTTCAAAAAATTAAAACCAGCTTTCCCTGGGGTCCAGATGTGATGTAAACCGTCTCATAATTATTTTTAAATGCGCCAGGGGACTTATCACTGTCCTTCAGATGAGATATTATGACAAGGTCCCGTCTACTATGCAGACATTACAGATCCCCTGGCACTGTTCTTGAAGAGGACCGGGGGAGTCGACCCCAGCGACCTGGATACATTCCAGTGCATGTCAACTCTTTTGGCCCAGCTAAATCCCCACTGCCCAGGTTAATTTAATTCAAAAACCTTTTCAATTCCTCTGCTCTCATAAACGGAGACAGGCAATCTCAGAAAACAAGCCGCTGCTTCTCAGTGGATTTGGCCTGTATAAATATCTTCAAACAAGAATAAACGAAGACTGTCCCTTAACGCATCAGATTTGATTACAGGTTGAAACACTGTTGCATGTTTAAACAGCCTTCAGGGCACCATGGGTGAATCTGTAAAACTAAAACAAAGGTTTGTTTCATAGCTACTTTCTCTTAGGAAAATGCGCCCACAAAAGTAGTGAGCCTGTGGTCACTTTTAATGGAAAGAATGAGGGGCACTTGTTAATAGCACTCAATACTGTGTTAACAGACTGCCTCTTAAATTATGTTTTGTGTTAATGACTAACAAAAGGAGCTACTTAAAATAAGATGTCTCATCTCAGGTACCTTCTTTTATACATACTTTTACAATAAATAAATAAATAAATACATCCAGTCTGACCTCCCCAACAGGTGTCTGAAGAAATGGCAAAGAACAATTGGCAAAAACACACAAAAATGCCTTCGATCTAGAAAGAAGGATAAGTTAAAAAGGACGTTCTTTTTCTGTCCTAGCAAACTGTTAGATCAAAGGTGTACTGCGAGTTGCTTTCCCTTTGGCTAATTAAATGGCAGTCCCTACTTTTCTTTTATTAAAACAAGCATCTATAGTGACTCCACTAGATAAATTACTTTACACTAAGTGCCATGGAACCCATTACATTCTTTCTTAAGAAGTGGATCAGGTCCAAAATTACAATCAAAGGCTTTGGCTGGGATTATCTCAGATTAGAGGCTCTGGGAGAAAAATGAAGAGATGACAGGATATCATACAGTGAAAGGATAAATTAGCAGTCACATACCAAACTACATTTTGCATTGCTTATTTGAAAGCATAAAAAAAAAGAAAGACAGACGCAACATTAAGGCACCCAAGAAAAACATTTTGTATATACTGTACACCCAGCGCTAAAAGCATTTTCTCAACTAATGTAATTGAAATGTAAATACAAAGTTTTTAAATAAAGCATTTGTTATGGAAAGCACACAAAAACAAATCTTGCCCTTTGGAAAATATAACAGACTTCATGCTTTCCTGCCCTTTGCAAAAAATCCCCAAATGGTACTGTATAATATACTACCCTGACAAACCCAAGCAGATCAGAGTCCCTCAGCCATCAGGTTCCTAGTAGCGCAGTTGTTATCCCACAGGTACAGTAGGTGCTTCTAAAGCTGTATTTTGTTCCATCAGTGGAAGAATGAAAAAGCAAGACAAGCCAATTATATTAAAAGTGCACAAAAAGACTAAGACCAGGAATGAATGACCAAATATTAGCCAATGCTCCATGCTCTGACAGTTGCTTATATAAATAAAAATATACATTAACC